>NC_142930.1:84920614-84925614 GCF_046866305.1 Octopus bimaculoides | reverse complement strand
AGCATAAAGTTTACTGTATGCCTAGTTTTAATTCCCTGTGACAAGCCAGTTAATTTTAAGTAAATATTTTGGTAGGATAGTTAGCAATAAATATAAGGTGGCGAGCTAACAGAACCATTAACACACCAGACAAAATGCTTAACATCATTTTCCAATTGTTTTTACACTTTGAGTTCAAACTCCACCGAGATCAGCTTGCCTGTCATCATTTCAGAGTCAATAAAATAATCACCAATTGAGCACTAGTGCAAAGACAAAAAAGAAAATTCAGGCCTTGTACCAATAGTAGAAAGGATTATTTACATTTTACATCTAGTCAAAAACAAGGTTACTAATCCATAAATATTTTATCTTATTAACAGCTCACATACGGCACTTCATTATACTTATGTTATTGCTTTCAAATTTTGGCACAAGGCCATAAATTTGGGGGAAGGGTAAGTTGACCAATTGACCCCCAGAGTTCAACTGATACTTATTTTATCAACCCCAAAAGGATGAAAGGCAAAGTCAACCTTAGCAAACTTTAAAATCAGAGATTAAAGATGGATGAAATGCTGCTAAGCATTTTTTCCTGGCATGCTAACGATTCTGCCATATGTAACTATTGATATTAGAAATAAAAGCATGCCTGTCATACAATTGTGTTATTCACCCTCAATGAATCCAAGTCAGACAGACATAGCGTTTATGTAAGTCAACACAACCCTAAAATATTTTGAACTAATTTGCTGATCTTAGTTTAAATTAGTAAGAATTTCTAAGGGCAGGGATCCAATTTAACTTTTCAAACAGATAAACCTGAAAAAAAAAAAAAACCTGGGGGGAAAAATTTCAAAACCTGAAAAAAATTAAAATCTGAATGCCATTTAAAAAGAATAACTAAAAAAAATTTTTTTTTTTCCTAATACTATTTAATACCAGTTATGGGCAAACTGCAAACCACAGGTAACATTTAGTCTGTGGGACTTTCTAAGTGGCACACCTAACAAAAAATTACCTTGAAATATTTTAGTAGTGTGGCCCAACTGATGATGAGCAATGTTACATGTGGCCCACTTCTCAAAAAAGGCAGCCCATACATGATATAGAATAACACTTAAAATAACACTTCTTTTTTTTTTTTTCAGTGAATTCAAAATTCAGTTTCAATTACTAATTTGACTCAATTTTTCCAAGGTAGTTTCAATTTGTGATAATATCTTAATAATATACAATTTCATAAAACATTATGAATATTTATTATAAATTGTAATAAATTACACAGATAATTTACTTACCATTATGAATGTAAGTAACAGCTATAACTGACTTTCTCTCACTCCCTCTCTCAGAAAAAGGAAAAGAAGACAAACTAAAAACAACCAATTTATCAACTTTTTAATAATATAAATTATAAGAAAATAAAGCAAAAATTAATACTGCAGTGTATGTGTGAGTGTTTAAATGGTTATCATGAATGACTCTACTATGAGGCACTAATTTTAATATAATGTATATACAATATATCAATACATATATATATATATATATCATCATCATCATTATCATCATCATTATCGTTTAATGTCCGCTTTCCATGCTAGCATGGGTTGGACGATTTGACTGAGGACTGGTGAACCAGATGGCTACACCAGGCTCCAATTTGATTTGGCAGAGTTTCTGCAGCTGGATGCCCTTCCTAACACCAACCACTTTCTTATATATAAGAAAATGAAATGATAAAGGAAAAAACAATTATATCATGAACTATAGCTTACTGCTGTTTCTGCTATAAGATGTAGAGCCATAGTTGAGGGATGCTATATCTGCTATAAGATGTGGACCTATAGCTGAGTGCTGCCTGAATAACACCTTATAGTTTCCTTGCAGTCTCAAATATGAAGTGCAATTTATTTGTGAAAAGAATTTATATATATATGTATATATATATCATCATCATCATCATCATCATCGTTTAACGTCCGCTTTCCATGCTAGCATGGGTTGGACGATTTGACTGAGGACTGGTGAAACCGGATGGCAACACCAGGCTCCAGTCTGATTTGGCAGAGTTTCTACAGCTGGATGCCCTTCCTAACGCCAACCACTCAGAGAGTGTAGTGGGTGCTTTTACGTGTCACCCGCACGAAAACGGCCACGCTCGAAATGGTGTCTTTTATATGCCACCTGCACAAGCCAGTCCAGGGGCACTGGCAACGATCTCGCTCGAAAATCCTACAGGAGCCAGTCAGGCGGTACTGGCAACGGCCACGCTCAAAATGGTGCATCTCATGTGCCACCCGCACAAGAACCAGTCCAGGGGCACTGGCAACGATCTTACTTGGCTTGCCGGGTCTTCTCACGCACAGCCCATTTCCAAAGGTCTCGGTCCGTAGTCATCGCCTCGGTGAGGCCCAATGTACGAAGGTCTTGCCTCACCACCTCAGCCCAGGTCTTCCTGGGCCTACCTCTTCCACGGGTTCCCTCAACTGTTAGGGTGTGGCACTTTTTCACGCAGCTATCCTCCTCCATTCTCACCACATGTCCATACCAGCGCAATCGTCTCTCTTGCACGCCACAACTGATGCTTCTAATGTTCAGCTTTTCTCTCAAGATACTTACACTCTGACGGGTATTCACATTGACATTACACATCCAACGGAGCATACTGGCTTCATTCCTTGCGAGCTTACGTATGTCCTCAGCAGTTACAGCCCATGTTTCACTGCCATGTAGCATGGTTGTTCGTACGCATGCGTCATACAGTCTGCCTTTTACTCTGAGTGAGAGTCCCTTTGTCGCCAGCAGGGGTAAGAGCTCTCTAAACTTTGCCCAGGCTATTCTTATTCTAGCAGCTACACTTTCAGCGCACCCACCCCCACTACTAACTTGGTCGCCCAGATAGCGGAAGCTATCGACTACCTCTAGTTTTTCACCCTGGAATGAGATAGAAGTTGTTTCCTGTTTGTTTGCAGTCTTTATTGCACCTGAACATCTGCCACAAACAAAAACTAACTTGCTAGTTAACCTGCCTTTGATGTTGCTGCACCTCTTATGTGTCCATAGCTTGCACCGGGTACATCTTATAGAGTTACTACCTACTCCTTTTCTACATACTGAGCAGGGCCATCTACCTGAAGGGGTTTGTGTTTTATCTACCTTCCTACTTATTAGGATTTTGGTTTTAGCTAGGTTGACTCTAAGGCCCTTCAATTCTAGACCTTGCTTCCACACCTGAAACTTCTCCTCTAGTTCTGATAGTGACTCCGCAATTAGGGCAAGGTCATCAGCATAGAGGAGCTCCCAGGGGCAACCTGTCTTGAACTCCTCTGTGATTGCCTGGAGGACTATGGTAAATAATAGGGGGCTGAGGACGGAACCTTGGTGGACCCCTACCTCTACCCGGAATTCATTGCTGTACTCATTTCCAACCCTCACCTTACTGGCCGCATCTCTGTACATGGCTCGCACAGCTCTCACTAGCCATTCTTCTATCCCAAGTTTCCTCATTGACCACCAGATAAGGGATCGGGGGACCCTGTCAAAGGCTTTCTCCATGTCAACGAAAGCCAGGTACAGAGGTTTATCCTTGGCTAGGTATTTCTCTTGCAACTGTCTCACTAGAAATAAGGCATCAGTAGTGCTTTTACCTGGCACGAACCCAAACTGCATCTCATCTAAATTGATTCGCTCCCTAATTAGTTGGGCTATGACCCTCTCTGTAACTTTCATAACCTGATCTAACAGCTTGATGCCTCTGTAATTATTTGTATCTAAAGCGTCCCCTTTACCTTTGTAGCAGTTGACTATGATGCTGCTACACCAGTCATAGGGTATGACTCCTTCGTGTATCACCTGGTTCGTAATACGGGTGACTAGGCTATAGCCAACACTGCCAGATATTTTGAGCATCTCTGCAGTGATTCCTGATGGGCCGGGGGCTTTCCCGGTCTTCATACTCTTAATTGCTTTATCTACCCTGGTACTATCAACTCGGATAGCTGGTCCCTCTATTGGGTCGACATAAGGCAGGCTCTCTTTCTCCCATTCATTCTCTTTATTAAGCAATCTATCGTAGTGGCATCTCCAGACCTCTTTCTTTGCATCCTCATTTAATGCAAGCGTACCATCATCCATGCGAACACATTTCTCTCCTACAACATCACTATTCTCTCTCCTACACTGTCTTGCAACACGAAATACCTCGAGTCTTTGGTCCTCACGGCGCAGAACATTGGCAAATCTTTCCTTATCTGCTTCCCCTCTGGCTAAATAAACCTGTCGCCTAGCCTCCCTTCTGGCACATTGGTACAATTCCCTGCTACCACCGTTCTTCCAGTCCTTCCAAGCCTGTTTCTTTTGTCTAATAGCCCTGTCTACCTCCTTGTTCCACCACCACGTTACTCTGGGTTGGGAGAGGACCTTACACCACCCACAAATCTGGTCGGTGGCTTTTAACAGGTTGTCCCGCAGAAATCTCCAATTGTCTTCCACGTTGTATGATGCTATATCCCCTTCTATTTCGTTAAATGCTTCAAGTAACTTGTCTCTAAGTCTCTGTCCGTTTGCAGGGTCTTTAAGCTTCCACACCCTTCTTCTCCAAACCTGTCTAATTCTGGGCACCCATTTTGCCTTGATCCCAAAGTCGCTAACTACTAATCTATGTTGTGGGGTACATTCTTCGCCAGGGTAGGTTTTGGCATTTATAAGCCGCCCTCTTTCCCTATTTCTGGCGAGGATGTAGTCGATTTGGCTAGAGTGTCTGCCGGAGCGGTAGGTGACTAGGTGACTGGCAGGTTTCCTGAAGTTGGTATTGCAGACCATAAGATTGGTTGCATATATATATATATATATATATATATATATATATATACATATATATAATATTAAGGACAAAATCCAAAATTACACGTAAAAACTCAATTAAAATCAATTTATAAAAAATTAAAATTAAATTGAGCTTTATAGATTATAATATATATGAAAATATATAGTTTTAGGGAAAAGAACCAAGTTTC
>NC_142930.1:84913114-84915614 GCF_046866305.1 Octopus bimaculoides | reverse complement strand
ATATATATATATATATATATATATATATATATATATATATATATATATATATATATATATACAGGGTGTAGTGAATAAACTGTCGTCTAAATTACACAAAAATAACACTGAAATCTCATTTTTTAACAGATATATTTACTAAAATTACATAAAAATATCTTGAAAAACTAAAGAGTAAATTTATTCAATAAAATCAACATTGGCTTCAGCCACGACCTCCAGGCGACTTCGGAATCTCCTGCAACTCTTCTGGACGGTCTCCTTGTTAAAGTTGGTGAATGCTGCCATAATCTTTGCCTTCATTTCATCTTTGGTGTTACAAGGAGTCTTGTGGTCTCTCGCTCAACTGCACCCAACACATAATTATCAAGGGGGTTGCAGTCTGGAAAGTTAGGTGGCTAGATATAAGGGGTGATGTGGTCGCAGAAATTGTCTGACAGCTATGACTGGTTCCCCTGCTTGTGTGACATGATGCAGAGTCCTGTTGCCAGACATAGGGTCTTCCAGCAGCTAACATCTCTAGACTCAGGGCAGCACTACCTCCTCCAGGCACTTAATGTAGGTTTCCGTGTTGAGTGTGAGGTCGTGCGGGAAGATCATATATATATATGATGGACTCGGCCTTTCTCCAACGACCTGCACAAATGATTTGCTTATAGTGAACAGATGTTCGTGTCGCACGTTAGCTCATTCTCTCTATCACATCGACGTTGCCTGAACAGGTGCACGGTGTACCACGCGTCAGGTATCGAAGTGATCGTCGAGTAACGTGAGATGAAGTATTTTGCTCAAGAACACAACGTGCCACCCGGTCTAGGAACTGAACTCACGATCGCTAGATCGTGAGTGCAACACAATAGCACACTGGGTTATGTCTCTCTTTATCTCTCTCTCTCTCTCTCTCTCTCTCTCTCTCTCTCTCTCTCTCTCTCTCTCTCTCTCTCTCTCTCTCACTCTGTATATATATATATATATATATATATAGGTTATGAGTGATAGTGGTGTCACTTAGACCCAGAGGTTTCAGGTAATGCTGAGTAAGTGCTATGGATAGACCATAGTTAAGCTCCAGGTTCGGTGATTATGTGAATAAGGGATCTAACGTAGGTCATATATCAGCGTGTGAATATATCTCATTTTTTATCTCATTACGAAAAGTAAATCCTTATTTATATATATATATATATATATATATATATATATATATATATATATATATATATATATATATATATATATATATATATATATATATATATATATATATATATATGCACGACGAGCTTCTTCCAGATTCCGTCTGCCAAATCCACTCACAAGGCTTTGGTTAGCGCGAGGATATAGTAGAAGACACTTGCCCAAGGTGCCTTATAGTGGGACTGAACGCGGAACCATGTGGTTAGGAAGCAAGCTTCTTACCACACAGTCACAACTGCGATATAATTTATAGACTAATATCAGATCACCTTACATATCTGCTACATGTGTGTGTGTGTGTGTGTGTGTGTGTGTGTGTGTGTGTGTGTGTGTGTGTGTATTCTAATCTCTAGTCCTGAATACTTAGACTTACTACATACGTTACTAAATATCATATATTAAAAGTTTTAATCAAATTGTCATACGAACTCATTTTATGTTACAAGATTAAATAATAAAGGGAGACTACTCTAGGTAAACTTTTCGCATCTCCAGTAACTGACACGAAAATGCGTTACAACTGCACTTTAAATTATAATGCAGTGTATATATTCTTTTATTCTTTTATTCTTTTACTTGTTCCAGTCATTTGACTGCGGCCATGCTGGAGCACCGCCTTTAGTCGAACAAATCGACCCCAGGACTTATTCTTTGTAAGCCTAGTACTTATTCTATCGGTCGCTTTTGCCGAATTGCTAATTTATGGAGACGTAAACACACCAACATCGGTTGTCAAGCAATGATGGGGTCAAACGCAGACACACAAATACATACATATACACCTTGTCAGTGGATTTGGTAGAAGAAAACTGAATGAAGCCTGTCGTGAGTGTGTGTGTCTATGTATATATATATATATATATATATATATAAATTCATAAGAATGGTACAACAAGGTACCGATATATATATATATATATACAACAGACTTCTTCCAGTTTCCGTCTACCAAATCCACTCACAAGGCTTTGGTTGGCTTGTGACTATAGTAGAAGACACTTGCCCAAAGTGCCACGCAGTGGACTGAACCCGGAACCATGTATTTGGGAAGCAATATACATTATTGGTATTATTTATATATTATATATAAATATATAGATAAACTATAAATATATAGATAAACATACACATATACACACTCACTCACACACACACAGAAACCATAACTGTAAGATATAATAACTATATGTGAGAGAATGTATTTAAATTTGTATGTATATACACACACACACACACACACACACACACACACACACACACACACACACACATATATATATATATATATATATATATATATATA
>NC_142930.1:84900614-84908114 GCF_046866305.1 Octopus bimaculoides | reverse complement strand
ATCCGGATCAGTTTGAATACTAAAGTCTCAAACAACGATGAGGTCTTTATTTTCTAATACTTTGGCATGTTTATGTTCCCGCCAATTCTTCTCAACTGGGTATTCAAATTGACAGCATATGATCCAATGCAAATACTGACCAGGTCTGTCACGGTAATTAATGTACTTAGGTGAGGCTAACATAGGAATGAGGCGGTCAATAGTTTCTCTGATGGTACCACAAAAGTGGAAGGTAGGATCAGCACCGTTTTTCAGAATGTTGGTTTGGTAGTTGCTGGTGGGTGGACACTGATCCTGAGCTACTATGAGTGGGTACTGAAAAGTTATAAGCATAGAAGGTATAGATGTATTCAGTATTGATGGATGGTAGTATTTTATACACGGTTGTAAGACATACTAATGGCGGAAGTTTGGATGGTTATTAGCTACATCACTTTTAGGGAGTATGTTACTCCATTTACCAGCCAAGGAGGAATTTTCCTGGAGTTATGCATAATGTTATTGCAGAGGTGAGTCAGGCTCCCATGGGAATGAGGGAGAGCATTCAGCCAGATGTTAAGGTTTTTATCTTTACCAGGTGACTTCCATTTGCTATATTTTCTTAGTGCAGTTCTGAGATCCTCATCAGATATATCTTTCCATATTTACTCTTTAATATTTTCAGAGTCACTGACGTGTTGATGAATGCAGAGAAAATCACAATTGTGTCTTGGAGGGGATAGGCTCGATTGATTTCCAAAACTTTTGTACTTCCTCCTTGATAAGCGTGGTTTTAATATTGATTTTAGGTCTTGCAATGTTCCTATAAAATCTTTTAGGATTGTTTTGGAACATACTGTTATTTTTGAAAAAAGTTTGATCTTTTCTCGATCCTCCATATATGTGCTGCTTTGGCCTGGATAATCTGCTTGATTTTTTGGGATTGCTTCATCGATTTCACATCCTTTTTATATCATATTTTCTTTTTAGCTCTTTAGCGTTTGGCTAAAATGCTGAAACTTTTTTCTCTCTTTGCTCTTAATGTTTGTCATGCTGGTTTTCTGTTTATGCGTTTTTCATTTATATCTTTCTCATTGCTTGAATACCACACAATACAATAGTTATTAAGGCTGCAACAAAATGAGATGTACTTCATTTTCATCCAAGATGGATTTTATAATTGCGTTTACCTTGCCTATTATTTTATCCTTTTGTACTGAGTTGTGAATCTTGGGAAGATCATTTCAATCTCTGTTCGATGTTTGGCCCTCAACCACTCTGATAGAATTTTCGCTTTTAGATTGTCAAATTCAGTTTCTGTGTTTCCACTTTCACGTAATCACTCTCAATTACATCAGTATCAGAGGAAATTCCATCGAGTACCTCAATTTGGGTATTTCTGGTACCAGGTTCTACGTCTACAGTAGATGGATGTTTTGCATCATTATTTGTATATAATTGAACATATAATCGAATCTGTTGGATATCCAGATCAGTCCACAACTATTTCTTTATGGTGATCCTGCGAACAGTAGCTAAGTTATTGCTATGTTAAGGTTTCCTTCTTCCAGTATAAGTGTGTTCTTTTATGTACTTGATATACTCGATGGAAAGGACACTGCAGTATAATAAAGCTCTGGAACACTACACAATCAAGGACCATTACCAAGTTAAACTATCCGACAATCTAATGCTATTGCAAGGGGTTGGAATATGGCTTCCATTTCAGTGATATCAATATATGCAACCGTGTATATATATATATATATATATATGTGTGTGTGTATGTATGTGTGTGTGTGTGTGTGTGTGTGTATGTGTGTGTGTGTGTGTGTGTGTGTGTATACAACTCTAGGCATATGCATGTAAATACATATTAATATAAAATACACGCAAACATTGCCAACAGTGGAACATCTACATTGTTGCTCAACCAGCTAAAAATAGAAGCCAAATTTTTCTTCAAATATATCCTACTATCTTTAAAAATCTACATTAGATAACGAAGTATTACATATACGATGTCCTCAAATAACACCACTTTAATCATAAATCTACCCAACGAGGGCTGACCTTGGGCTAAATAACAATAGCACATACAAGCATACATATAAAGTCTATCGCTTTACGATCCATTTTTCCAACCTGGCATAGGTTGGATGAGTCTGTTGCATTGCACACGTTCCTTTTGACCGTACCATAGCCTTTTATAACACTTTCTACTGTCATGTATCGTACTTTTCTACCCAATATCTTTTTATTTTGCATCGTTAAACTAACACAATTGTTTTTTCTGGTATACATCAGTAGGTACTTTTAACGCCTGATTACTTTATCAGCTCACCTGTGTCCCACCTTTCATGTAAATCAACATTATATTAATTCCAAATTTTACAAGGCCAACTGGTACTTATTTTATCGACTCCGAAGGATGGAAGGCAAAGTCAACCTCAGGGGAATTTGAACTCAGAGTGTAAAGACAGACGAAATGCCGCTAAGCATTTTGCCCAGCATGCTAATGATTCTGCAAGCTCATCATCTTAATGTAAAATAACATTGTATTACTGTCAAGCAAGGTATGATCCCTCCGAGGTGGGATGCAAAGGGTTTGCAGGACAGCCCCTAATCTACACAGCTCACAGTACGCTTGGCATTACAGGGGCCAGTAAATAGAACGCCATCAGGTGGGTTGTGGAGACAGCAAAGCTTGTCTCAAGGTGACTATGGATCAAGAAGTACAAACCCTGAAAGGGCAAGTACGACCAGATGTAGTGCTAACTGAGGTCTGGTCAACCCCGGCTAGATTACAGGGTGAGAATGTCCGATGTTGAAAGACCCAAAACACCTAATGACTCTAGGAAATATCACAGGGTGGTGTATGGTAAAACTGTTATTTGGATTATTAAGCCCAGTCAAACATAAGTTTAGAACGTAAACGGACGGAACTAAAAGCTGTCAGACATTTAAACTAGTATTGTACCAAATCAGCACCTCCAACTTAGTAAAAGAAGAAATTTCCATTATTATCATCATTATTTAGAATTTAACATTATTTTTATAATATTTCCATAACTTTTCATAAATAAAAAGGAATTTTGTTTGTTTCCAAATAATGGTACAGAAATATTTATAAAAGAAATAATAAGGATAAAACTGTGTGTGAGTGTGCGTTTTGTGTACGTGTTTTGTGTGTGTGTGTGTGCGTTATGAGTGCAACAGTGAGTGAGTGGGAGGGTGTATATATATATAATTACTAATTCAATTTAAAATAAATTTGGGAACAAGTTCGTTCATAAAATATTTCACTGAAGTAGACTGTTTGGAAACTGGTGAAAAAATCCCCAAAGTATCTCTTGATAAATTATTTCTCTGTTGTGTGACGGTATGTAGTTATATATATACATATATATATATATATATATATATATATATATATATATATATATATATATATATATATATATATATATATATATATATATATATATATATATATATATATATATGAATGTATATAATCACTAGTTTAGAAAACAATAATATTTTAGGATAGAATTTGCAACCAAAATAAATTTTCCATTTCAAACATTATAATTTCACATTTTGTTTAAATCAATAATACACATGTAAATATAATTTTTGAATGCTATCTAAGAAATCAAAGTCAAAAAATGCTTTACTTATGTATTTATTGATTCATTTCTTCTTCGCTTTTATTTACTTTTTTTTTTTTTTTACCTTATTGCTAGAAATATAAAAGGTAAATGGTAATAAATTGAATAGTTGTACACAAGAGTTTAGAAATATAGTCAGCTCATAAATAAAATGCAGAGTAAAATATTACATTCATAAGAGATATTTCTCACAACTTTGAAATGTATTAAATTTTAAAGTTGTGCAACATCTCAAAATTTTAATATCAAAATAATTAATTACTTTAATTCTATCGCTATTTTTTCTTCATATTTTTAGCTTGAAGATGAATTTAATGAATATATAATTTGTAAATATATTCAAATGACAAATTTTATTCCCCCATATGCCAAAGTACTATCTATATTCTCTGTGGCTGAAAACAGACCATCAAGCGATTTAATGTCTTTGACAGAAGATATCGCCTATAAACTTATGTAAACGGCATGGAGTATCTTATAAGATAGGGTGTAAAATATTTGTTTAAATGCATCGTGTTCTATTCGGAATAAAAATGTTATCTCATTGATATGCAAATTCAAGGGAACTGTTAATTTCGACCTGGTTAAAGGTGTAACAGTTTAAGAAAAGTTGAGGAAACTAACAGAGGCCCTGGTAATAAATATTGTTGTCAGAATTCATATAAACCGTATTCAACAGCCGAATCAGTAGATTTTCTTTCAAGGTGAAATCAGCTCTTGTAGTGTTCCAATCTGCTATGATACATTTGATTGAAGGTTTGTAAATCGTGTTTCTAGTTATGGACCCATTATCAGAGTTCTCTGAGTCATACATTGAATATTGCAATTATCAACGAACAATTTTAAAATAATGTACAGACATAGGTGTGAAAGCGAATTCAAGAAAAATATCAATTATGTGTTGACCAAATAAAATACTTTGAACATCTAGCTGCAGAATTAAAATCAATTATTGCTACTCATGCTTATTGATTATAACGGAATCAGACTTCGATTGGACCAAGTTTATCTCTCATCTGTCAGAGACGAATGAAACTTTGAGAAAATTTGTAGGGAGGTATACATGGGCTAAAGTAAAACAAAAAGTATGACAGTATCATAGTTTTTGTTGGCATGTCGCTAGTATCGAGTTACTTTGACATACAATATCTGAACTAATATCTACAGATGCAAGAATTCTCATTTGGTGCTCTTCTAACACAAGAGCATCATCCAATTCTATATGCATCTATATCATTGACTCCGACACAGCAAAAATGGAATCAAGTGACAAAAAGAGTCAAGGGCGATAGTTTCTGGCCACTTTCATGAGTATGGTGCATCTTTCTTAGTATAAATAAGTCGTAAACTTTTGATTACCATCTTGAGAAAAGCACTTTACAAAAGTTCTCCGAAGTTTAAGACTGTGAATAGATTTTGGAATTATGATTGCACTATAAAGTATGTAAAGTGAGAAAGACTGAAACATTATGGATGCACTGAACCGTACAATGCGTAACTGAACTTCCACTTATGATACGGTCAATCTCATGTATGAAACCGGTTTGTTGCCAACACTTCAACTGAGTGATGTAAACATTGGTGAACTGCAGCTGAGACAGCTAATGTTAGTCACCTGGCTAAATTACTACAAGATATGGAACAAAGCTGACTTCAGAAACCGATGTCTTTCACCAGTGTCTCTGGAAATGCAAAGATAAGTTAACACATGTCTAGGGAGTACAATTCAAAGTCATCAAAGTTATTGTTCCACGAGCGATGAGATTGTAATTGCGTAACCGTACAAGAGTGACATTTAGATCGTTCACTGCTCCTAAAGAGAGCAATAGAGCCACTACATTGGTTTGGAATGTTAGTTGAAGAAACGATCAAAAGGAAACATTTGGCTTAGTACCATTGCCGGAGTTATCTTGATCAACTGTCCGGGTAGATTTGTTTCGGGACAACTTCCGCTTTCTCATTCTTGCAAATAAATTTACTGTGGCTTACGACTGTTTTGCCTTTTGTTCCAGCAGTTCATTATAGTCAATTAACTCTCTGCAATAATTCGCAAGAACAGAATTTATTTTTAATTCAGACACGTTTTGAAGTAATACAGATTCTGATTAACAAATAAGAAAAGTATGTGCGACAGACATTCTAATAAAAACAAAAGGGGATGTAATAAGAGTTGCCTTTCTTTATATGTAGTGTGTAGTATGTATGTAGGTAGATAGGTAGGTAGGTAGGTAGGTAGGTAGATAGATAGATAGATAGATAGATAGATAGATAGATAGATAGATGGAGAGATTATAACGAGTATCAACAAGTGCTTTTTTCACTTCTGTTTATAAAATAGTAAACTCTTTTTCTCAACAGTCTCGGAGGCTCTGAAAAATTGAAACGTCATTAATATTGTTAGTGTTTTCTGTGGGTTTATGCACGCGCACACATTTTACAATTAGCGGGCAAAGGAAAACAATGTGGGCACATAAGGTTTTGAAGATAACGAATTCTTAAAGATAAAAGCTGGCCTACAGTCCGATTCAACAAAGAAGCTGGCACAATGCCAATAATTTTAAGGGGAAGCGGATTACTGATACCATCGATTCCAATTCTTGACTGGTACATCATTATATCGATTACGAAACGATGAATGGTAAAGCTTACTTTGGTGGGATTTGAAATCAGAAGATAAAGAGCCATAAGAAATACCGCAAAGCATTTATTCCGACGCTCTGACTATTCTGCCAACTCGCTACCTTAAAGGAACCTTTTATAATAAATTTTTTCTACTAAAAGGCACAAGGCCTGAAATTTTGTAGGGTAGGGCCAGTTGATTACATTGACCGCAGTGCTCAAATACTACTTGTTTTATCGATCCCGAAGGATGAAAAGCTAAGTCGGCTTCGGTGGTGTATGAATTCAGAACATAGAGACAGACGAAATTCCGTTAAGCATTTTGTCCGGCGTACTAACGACTCAGCTAGCTCACCGCCTTAAAGGAACATTTTATAATCTTTTCTACTATAGACACTAGGCCTGAAATTTTAGCGGGGGTTAGTCGATTACATCGATCCCAATACTTAACTATCATTTATTTTATCAACTCCGAAAGGATGAAAGGCAAAGTCAACTTCAGTGGAATTTGAATTCAGAACGTAAACACGAACGTAAGCATTTTTTCGGGCGTACAAATGATTCTACCCGTATACCGCCTTAAAGGAGCATCTTACAACAACAACAACAACAACAACAACAACAATAATAATAATAATAATAATAATAATAATAACAATTACACTTCAGTTTTACGAATTCATAGGCATGCAAATTATATTAAATTACAGCTTGGATCTCAATTACTGCTTTTATCTTAATGCTTAAATCCTTTTTTCTTTATTTTTTATATTTTACATATGGATTTTTAGACACTTTGTCAAAGGTTGGTTCCAAAGTTTAATGCAGCAGCAATCTCACCCAATGCGAGAGGGCTCCTCACTCCTCCTCTTCGTAGACGTGTGACCTGCAAGAAATAACAGTAAAATAACACCCAGCACTCTTTAAGAAAAGAAGTACATGTTAGATAAAGTAATCCTAGAAATACTGTGTCCAAAACAATAGATCCACGTTTGATAGCAGGGCTAACTAGAATTAGACAAGAGCAACAACAGCAACAACCTTCATTAGTGTTGGAAATTGTCAAAAATATTGAACGAGAGAATTAGCCAAAGGAATTAGCAGAAATTAAAGCCCAGAACGTGATACCAGCAAATAGAGGACTAGTTTTCAGCAACTTCAAAATTTACAATTGCTTTCAAAATTTACGTTTCTGTTCTAAATGTGCTTCTACGACAATGCGAAGTAT
>NC_142930.1:84883114-84895614 GCF_046866305.1 Octopus bimaculoides | reverse complement strand
TATACGCGCGCGTGTGTGTGAGTATATATATATATACATACGTGTGTATGTGTGTGTGTGTGTGTATGTGTGTGTGTGTGTGTGTGTGTGTGTCAACAGAAAGCTGCTCTTCTTTAAGACGTTGCATGTTGGGAATAAGAATTCAAATAATTTTTTTAATGTTTGTCAATGTTATCAAGTTTGAAATTTGATGTTTTATTGCAAAATAAAAATTGCAGAAAAACTGTACAACGAGCAAAGTTTTCACTTACGTGTGTGCGTGCGAGCGCGCATACAAATATAAGCATGCATATATGCATGTGAATGCGTATATATAGATGTGCGTTAGTGTGTGTGTGTATGTATGTATGTATGTATGTATGTATGTATGTATGTATGTATGTATATGTGAGTTTAGAGGTGTGTGTGTCTATTATATAGAAAATTGTCAGTCCACTCTGAGTTGCACCTTTGTTTGATCCCTACAGTGAAGAAAAGGGATTCGCAATATTTATAAGGTTAGGGAGACCTTGGAGGTATCTGAGTACGTAGGATGTTAAATGTAATAGCTGGTCCTAATTTTAAAAGAAGGGAGGAGAGTGAAAGGTTGTAAAATTCCTTGATAAATATCTGATTGTGTGTTTAAGAAATTCGCTTGCAAGTCACGTGGTTTGGGGTTCAGTCGCACTGCACGGCACCTTGGGCAAATGTCTTCTACTATAGTCCTAGATCAACCAATGTGAGTGAATTTAGAAGGCAGAAACTGTGTAGAAGCCCCTGTATGTATATATATGTGTATCTGTGTTTCCACTCATGCAGACATAGCTTGACAACCAGTGTTGGTTTGTCTACATCCTCGAAACTTTGCAGTTCAGCAACAGAGCGCGATAGAATAACTGCCAGGCTTTAAAATAAGCACTGAGGTCGATCTGTTCAACTAAAATCTTTTAAGGCGTTACTCCAGCATGGTCGCAGACTACTGATTAAAACAAGTACAGTGAGAATAAGATATCTATTTCCTTTCCATTTACTATTTTTTTAGTTATTTTCGCATAAAATTTTCTTTTTTCTTTCTTCCAGTCTCTCTTCAATCTTTTCTGACCGCACAAAAATATTTTTCAACAGGAATACATAGTCTATAGGCATTTAGCCATACAGGCATTTGTTTATTGAACCAAAACTAAGGTGTAATTAAGTTGTCATATATTCCTCTTATGGGAATGTCTCTTTTCATACATTCACACACATCTGCTGCCACGGCATTTTTATTCTAATTATAGATATAATTAGTTTCAATATTCAGATACTAATTAACGAATCTTATACCATTTTACAATCAGCCACATTAAGATTTAACCCCTCTCATCAAGATATCTCTATGATCTTTCTCGCCTTATACGTTTTACTGGCCCCTGTTCTTCACAGCCGTGGTCAGCTAAGGGCGAAACTCACAGTAGATTGACCCTTATCATGAAGAACATTTTAGTACCGGTTTCAGTTTTTGCGACTTTTTCAACTTGGAGTAAAGCATGAAAAACAATTAAATTGCGGAAAAATTAAATGAAATGTTTTTTAAAACATATTTCCATAGTTTTCAAATGCAAGGGACATTTTCCTATTTTTGTCTGTCTCTGACTTTTTTTTTTTTTTACTCTTGTGGGGGTTTGGTAGCAGGTGGCGGGTAGTAGCAATCCTAATATGTGATATGAGTTTTTTTCCCCTCTATAAATTCAGGGACAATGCAACCTGTAGTCAGCGCATTAGTAAAGACTCATATTTTATCAGAAAATATAAACTGCTTTTGAATGTGTCCACCACAAATGACACTATTACAAGGGCCTTAGAATATTAAAATTATTAATATTAAAAGCGATATATTCAGAACAGTCACTAACCATGAATTTATTCAGAACAATTCCAATCACTGCTATTACAACCACAACAGGTCACTTTTAGGTCACTTGACCATTTAAGAGGTTTTCACAAACAACCTACTACTGTCATACCACTCCCGCATTTTTATTATTCTTTCTCTTCTTTTTCTACTCCCTCTTCTTCTTCCTCTTCTTCCTCCTCCTCTTCCTCTTCTTCTTCTTCTTCTTCACCGCCTCCTTCCTCAACTACTACTGTTGCTTAAACAATCAAAACCAAGAACTCATATCAAATATTAGGACTGCTACTACCCGCCACCTGCTACCAAGCCCTCGCAAGAGTAAAAAACAGAGACAGAGATAGACAGAAAAAAAGAAAATATCCCTTACATTTGAAAACTATGGAAATATTTTTAAAAAACATTTCATTTAATTTTTCCACAATTTAATTGTTTTTCACGCTTTACTCTAAGTTGAAAAAGTCGCAAAGACAGAAACCGGTGCTAAAATGTTCTTCATGATAAAATTATTTTAGCATTTTCTACCTTGTCTTAATTTCCTTATACATATCAACTCGTGTGTTCCTTATCAACCTTCTACATATATATATATGTGTGTGTTTGTATATATATATATATATATATATATATATATATATATATATATATATATATATATATATATATATATATCATTCACCATGATAGATCGCTAGCCACTACACATTCTTTATTTTCTCTCCTTGTTTCTTTCTGTGATCCTTTCTGTGGAAGAGCGTAGGCTCGAAGCGTTAAAGACTTTTTCACTTACCGAGCGTTATACTAATACATCTAATTGTTTCCTACACCACCTGTCTTCGTCTTTTGTTCTTTTGTGAATTCTCCCTATGTATATATATATATATATATATATATATATATATATATATATATATATATATATATATATATATATATACATACACGTATATATATATGGGTATATACAGTATATGTACCAAAGGCGACGCCAGGTTATCACCGTCACTCGGGCACATCACAGATTTTGCATAAGACACATGCCTGCTCGAAGAATTTCACGTTTTTCCGCAATATTTCTAGCCCCAAATGGCTTTTTTTTACATCTAGCATTATGCCTTTTTCCATTTCTCGAAAGTTAAGGGTAAAAATAAAGCAACCCTGCAAAACAAAACTGTTATTTACACACAGGCGCACAGAATAACAGCAATCAAATAACGACAGCGAAATGCACAACAAACATTAACGATCTGACTGTCGTCTGTACTCTTGACAAGAGATGCCAGTTAGTCTTTTGCAACTGCCAGGCTCATTCGTATCAGTCCGAATTGCTGGATAATTTTTTGTTTCTTTAAGAATATTGTAGGACGAAAACTTTTCATAGATTAGAATTTAAGTCCTAATCTCCATAGAAATTTATTGTTTCAAGAAAACATAGAATTTGAATTACTTATAATTTCTACGATTATAGATAACAACTCTGGCTGTAACTCCTGAGCCCGAGTCAGGCGCGTGTGAACGATGTCGGGAGAACGTCTGCTATAAATGATATTTTTTGACACAGGGCATCTCTAAGACGAACGCCAGACGCTGAACGAAAATAAATGAACTGCGACTAGGCTCAATAAAAGGAGCCTGAGTTATTGGCTGCAATTATATACTGTCAGTGCATAAGTCAGTGTTGGCAGAAATAAAATCAGCTTGCAAATACATGTTAACTTTACTAAATTTATACTCGAGCTAAGCCCGAACAACCCAAGTGCCGGAGTCGCCACTGATATATGTATTTTTATTCTGTTTATTTCCTCGTGTTCCTTTCTGTTGAAGAGCGTAGGCTCGAAACATAAAAGACTTACTCACCTTCCCGAGCGTCAAACTAATACACCTGGTTGTTGTTTATACACCTGTCTTCGTCTTTTGCTTTTCTGTAAATTTCGACTATATATATATATATATGTGTGTGTGTGTGTGTGTGTGTGTGTGTGTGTGTGTGTGTGTGTGTGTGTGTGTGTGTGTGTATGTATATAAATAAGAGCATAGAAAAAGTTTCTAGCCTATATGCTGAAAATAGATGCTAAATCGTCTCACCACTTTAAAAAATGGTTTTTAAAGTGGTGAGACGATTTAGCGTTTATTTTCAGCATAAAGGGTAGAAATTCTTTCTATACCCTTAATTATAATTATATATATGTGGCCTATTTTTTGTATGCTGGCCACTGATAATTTTTTTTTTTAATATTATCCTTTATGGTATATATATATATATATATATATATATATATATATATATATATATATATATATATATATATATATAACTTAACTAGCTTAGGTTTCGGCCAGTATAGGCCCAGGTCATGCCTAATAGCACCACCTGGTGAAGTCTTTTAGATCGTGATTTGCACCTCAGTCATATATGGGACACCATGGCCCACTCTAGCAAAGAGTTATTATTGTTGGAGACATTTCCAGGTGTAGAAGGTTGGTCCGGAATTTTTTGAAGAAATTTGTCCAGAGAACTTTTGAATTTTATGGGACCTGTTTCCGTTTTGATGTATTTTGGTATAATATTAAAGAGAGCTGGACTGGTTGAGGTAAAGTAGTTCTGTCGTAATGTTGTTAAGTGTCTTGAGCTCTATTTTTGTAATGGACGGATAGCACGGGGGCCAAGTCTTGGGTGGATTTTAAAATAGATACCAACATCATTTGTGCAATATTGCTGGAATATTTTCCACATCACACAAAGGATGTAGCGCTCACATCGGCGTTGGAGAGAGTAGAGATTGAGTTTTTTTAGTTGACTCCCAGTAGTCAATGCTTGTCTATCTTTCTTGTTATTGACCTCTGGAGTCCTTCCACTTCCATAATGCTTTGCTTCATGTGGGAAGACCACAGTGAGTAACAGCATTCAAGGTGGGGTCGGGAAAAAGTAGAGTAGAGAAGGACGATGGTGTGAGCATCTCTAGACCAGAAAGTTCTCAGAATCCAGAAGCACATCTTGTGGGCCAAATCAACCTTGCTGTTTACGTGGGAACTCCAGCTTAGATAATTATCAACAATTACTCCAAGGTCTCTGGTGTTATTCGATGACACTAGGAAGTCGCCCGAGGAAACGGCATATGGTAGTTTCAGAGTATCCTCTTTTCTAAAGTGGATCAAATTAAACTTATCTTCATTTCGAAGAATATTGTTCTTTTCCGCTCATTGGACAACAGCAAACGGACCCGACTGAAGGTATGTTCGGTCTCCAATGCCGTTTATGGACTTCTGGAGACATATACATATATGTGTGCGTATGTGTGTGCACATATGTGTGCGTATATGTGCATTAAGTTATACAGGAAGAATATATTCATGAATATCAAATGAAAGGACTGTATCACTAACCTTTCACAAGATTAGTGATGCAGTCCTTGAGAATGTCCACTGCAACAGAATTGAAGCCCTCACCTTTTCATTAAGTTTAGACTCTCATCGACAGATCATGAATGTTGCTGGTGGACAACCATGTTTTTCCACCAAATCCTTCACAGTAAACTCAACAACAGCAGAAAACCCCGTCGTATCGTCTTCGATTGTACAAAGATCAAATCAAACAAACAATGAAGATCAACATCAACCTGAAAGATCCTGATGAGCAGAAACACACAAACTCTGGCATGGAACAATTACTGCAGAGCTGTTAATACAAGAACACCGTTGGATTGAAGAGGACAAATGACAAAGACGAAAAATTCGTCGATCCCGATCACGTCTACTGTTCTCTAAAAAGTGAAAGTTGAGCAGATGCATCTTTTATGCAAAACAGGGCCGGTCTTAACAGCATCATAAACCCTACCCTGGGTAAAATAATATAGTGGGACCCTTCAAGCACAATCTACATATATATCACAGTATACAAACATTAGTATTGGACTCCCAGACCCGTGAGAGTCACAAGCAACTCTCCAGTATATTGATGCATGGATTGGTTTTCTCAGCCATTAGAAGTAGCACTAACAAATGAGAATGGGTGTGTTTATGAATATTAATATACATGTGTTTGCGTGTATATATATACATGTGTGCAAACACACGTACACACAGCGCCGTCTTTTGTCATAGGAACACTGGGCAGCTTCCAGGGGTCTCACAAATCCAGAGGCCCAATTTTGAACTGTATATGCAGTGGTTTGTTGTAAATAACTAAATACTTTAGGGTCCAGTGCATTGATTTGCCCAGGGGCATGTAATGTTGCTAAGACGGCCTTGCACAGACACACACACACATAAATATACGTATATGCATGCACATACACACATATGCATGTATATGTAGTATGTATATGTTTGTATATGTATAGAGTTCTATGTGCATACATGCATGCATACATACATACATACATACATACATACATACATACATACATACATACATACATACATTCATGATGTCTGTCCAAAACGAAACTGAAATTTTAAACAAATGTACCTAGTCGCCGCCGCAATAAAAATGCGGTTACAATGCTACATGTGGAGGGGGTGACCTTGACCTTCAATCTAATTAGAGCTACATCATTCAATGTTAGTTAGTCATCGTTCTATATGTATTATAATGAATGTATGTTTAGTGAACTTGGTGATTACGGACGTTGAACAACGAAAGACTTGAAATATGTTTTTATGAAATTCTGTTTCGAAATGCAACACGCTTTTAGTGAAGACTGTTTGAGATGTATGTAATGTTACAGGTGATACCAGTGTTTCTAAATCGGAAATGTCACCCACTGAAGATGATTCAAAATCTGGAAAACCTACCACGATAACGAACGACGATCTCAGTGCAGAAATGTTTGCCATGATCTTTAAAATTCGTCGCCTGACTGTCCATAAGGTTTCTGCAAAAGTAAGCATCTGTAAAGGTTTTGCCACTTAATTATAAAGGAAAATTTAAGGTGCAACAACAATGGATGGAGCTTATCTTTAAAGAAATCCGTCTTGTTAAGACTACAAATAAAGCAATTAATTGTTTTGTTGTCTTTTTATAAGTTTTATTTCATTTTAACAGGCCTCGTGTGTGTGTATTTGTGCGTGCGTGTATGCATCTGTGTGTATTGATGGTTATTCCTTTATACATAAATGAAAGATCAAGTCACATTGACCTTTGGTGTGGCCTTGTGGAACAACCTTAAAGTTCAAGGGGCACATTACAGAAGTAGCTTACCATTACTTTGCTCTGAATTTTAATCCATCCAACAGGATTAATTGAATTCAATCCATTCAAGTCGGAGGTCCCACACAGTTTCCATCAAGCAAATTCTACTCACAAGATATTGGTCAGCCCTGAAGCTATAGAAAAAATCATCTACTCAGGGTGCACACAGTAATATCAAACCCTGAAACCTGTTGTTGTGAAGCAAACTTCTTACCAACACAGCCATGTAGATTATCAAATCATTACAACTAGTCGGTGTCTTACAACTGTGGCAGTTGCAACCAAGAGTTAGTACACCACTTTACTTTTCAGGGGAAAGGATAATTTTCCACCACATATTTTCTACGCAAAAGACAGAAAGTGTCACTTGATAACAAATGTAGTTTATGCAAAACCAAAGACATTAACTACATTGTTACTGGCTGTAAAAGAATGTCCTCTAGATATCATCTTCCATACAACATGATGTGGTTAGATGAATATATCAAGACCACCGGATCAAAGGAACTCCAACCACGTTTCGTGGTTCGCTACCTCAACAACTCCTTTATAGGATCCGAATATTGTTGGGCTCTTAGAATAAAAATAGCAACCAAATTAAACCATGACCAAACTGATATTGGTATTTGGGACCATAAAATGAAAGCATGCTCTGGTGTAGAAGTCAGCTGGCCACATGAGTAATAGGAATATTACAATGGTCTAATACAGTAGATCACAGAAGAGGAATCTGCAAATCTAGGACACAAAATATACTATCAGTTTTACATTCATTATTATTAGAGCAACAGGACATGTATCAAACTGTCTTGATCAAATTATAGCAGAACTACAGATGATTACCCTCTCTGATACAATGAGAAACTGCAAGGCCTTCTTGAAATTTAAAGGGCAATTGTTGTGTAAATGGTTTTTTATATATAGTATTTCTTTACCATCTTTCCACTGAGCGGGTGACTAATCATAATAAGCTCTAAAACAACAATCAGGAAGAGAAAATATACAAGCATAGATTTACACTTTCATATAAATAAATATATAGATAAATAAAATTTAATATTATTTTGTTAAAATTGAAATATTCCATTGAAAGTTAAAACAAATATTCCAATATAGATTTAGCTTTCAAAAGATGAATTTAACTTTTAAAGGCAAATTTACAAATCTTAAACCTTTACAGCAATTGTCATTTCCTGAAATTGTAGGCTTTCGCATATATTTATTATTATGAAATTGTTATTATATTCTGCATTAGGATTTAAAAACAAAATCTATCAATTTTGAATTCTGAAATAGATGAATGCAACTCCATAATTTATATTCCCTGAGAGTTTTCATTACATGATCTACCTACAAATGTGTATCTATCTATATCACTCTACACTCAATCTCTGCTTCTCTTACACATAAAAATGCATTTTCTCTCCTTCTCCATCAATCTCTTTTGCACTCTCTCCAAATGTGTGTACATAGAAAGTGCATGTGTGTGCATATGCATGTATCAAACAATCTATTTTTCATTCGTGTACACATACACAAACATAAAATAATAAACTCAATTTACATATATTTATATGTTAGCATGTGTGTACATGATATGTTAATACATTATATTAACATTATTATACATGTGTATATCATATTATTATACATTTGTATATTATATATACAGGTACATATATAAATACAGAGATATATTTGCATGCACATGCATTTATATATATGCATATTCATGTAATAAATATGCATATATATAAATATGCAATTTTTATATTTCTCTCAACTCACTCCTCTCTCTCTCTCTTTTTCTCTCTCTCTCTCTCTCTCTCTCTGCATCTTTGGTTTATATATATATATATATATATATATATATATATATATATATATATATATATATATATATATATATATATATATATGTATATATATTTATCTATTTATATATATATATATATATATATATATATATATATATACATATATATATATATATATATATATATGTATGTATATAGGTATGTGCATAAGCACATTCTTATATTTGTATGTGTATACATAAATATATATATATATATATATATATATATATATATATATATATACAAATATATACATATATATAGATATATATATAAATATATATATATATATATATATATATATATATATATATATATATATATATATATATATATATACGAATATATACCTATAAATCTCTCTCTCTCTCTCTATATATATATATATATATATATATATATATGAAGGACTCTGTTGTCATGAACAACAAATGAGGGTTTAGTAAAATAAAGCGGTAATCATGTTGTATGCCCGCTGGTGCCTTGCAAACCTTTTGGCAAATGGAACAAATTGAGGATTCAGTTTGCTTGAGTGCTTGTAGATCATTCACTATGTGTTTTCTTTTTTTTTTTTTTTTTTTTGGACCAAATAGCAAATTGATGATGAGAAACGGGTTCTCTATAAAAATATCAAGCACCGAAGACAGTCGGTAGGGAAAGAAGAAACACTGGCACCCCAGACTAAAGAAGGCCTTCACCCATGTAAGGTGTTATCTGTTTGATGGGATATGAATGTTTTAGTCCACTTTGAAATTTTAAACCCAAACCAAACGATAAAAAAGGAGATCTACTGGGAGCAGCTTGAGTGGTTTCAATCAGTGCTAGAAGAAAAACAACCATTTTTGGTTTCAAGTCGAAAGGTGTTCTTCCATCAGGATAATGTGCAACCACATACATCGAGGATGACATTCCAAAGGCTGGAGCAGTTTGAATGGGAAACGATGCCCCACCCACCGTACATATATATATTCGCCCCATCTGATTATCATTTATTCTGCAGTCTTCAAAATCATTTAGATGGAAAAAACTATGAATTCTGTAGACGAGGTCAGAGCAGTACTGGAGGAGTATTTTTCGTCATGGACAAGTGGATTTTGGAAGAAGGACCTTGCAAGTCTACCAGATAGATGGAAGATCATTGTAGAAAATGAAGGAGAGTATATGTTAGATTTTAAAAAATTTTATCTTAATTTTGAAAAATAAAAAAGTATAAAAAAACACATTATTTATGGGATGACCCAATATATACATATATGTATATGTATGTATGTAAACATACACACACATACTTACATACATACACACATATATACATATATATGTGTGTGTGTATGTGTATGTATGCATATATTATTATTATATAACTGTTCAATATTTGGTAGATTGAGGCAAATTTCTACTGCATCACCTACTACACCTCTGTGTTGCTGGGGTGTGTGCAACATTGTGTGTTCTTTTCTGCTGTTAGGAGTGTGCGAACTCTTCCCGGTACTGTATTATGTTAGTTTTTTTTTTCTTGAGGTGTGGTGTTGTCTTTTGTATGCTTGTTTTGTGTGTTGAGTGTGTAATGTTTTGGTTTTCTAGCTTGCTGGTGGGAGTTTATTTCACTGGGTAGGTGCTGTATAGAATGTGTCTTGTATTTGCGGGTTGTTTTGTTTAGGTCGTATTGTTGGATTAATAATGTCTTGTGTAGGATGAGGGCGGTTCCAAGCAGGGCTATTTTTTGGACAGTGTGTAGTATTGAGGATCCAGGTATAGCTTCTACATTTTTGTTCATATGATTTTTTATCATACCCAATGCTCCAATTATTATTGCTATTGTTTTTACCTTCATGCCCCACATGTTGAATATTTCAAGTTCGAGGTCTTTGTACTTCAACAATTTCTCCACTTCTTTTTGAAAATATTTTAATCAGAACGAACTGCAATGTTTATCAGTAAGCAGGTGTTTTTCCCCAATCCTTGACTACTATGTTTGGGTGACTAGCTTTTATTTCTTTGTCGGTTTCAACCGGCATATCCCAGGTAATTGTGGCCTGATCGTTGTCTTGTACGTTGCTTGGTTCATGCTTATAGCACCTGCTGTCAGTTTTGATGTTGTAACATTGGCATATTGTCCAGTGGATATAACTGCTTACTTTGTTATGTCTATACATATTCAGACTTGGCAAGGAGTGGGCAGCCCATGATGATGTAGTCAGCTATCTCATTGTTGTGGTTGCACATTCTGCATTTGGTGTTGAGGCCTGTTTTCATTATTTTGTTTTTGCTTTTATAACTATTTGTAGTCAGGCATTGATCTTGTGCAGCAAGAATCAGTCCTTCCATTTCGGCTTTTAGTCTGGAGCTTTTGAGCCATTGTTAACTTTTACTTAGGCTCACTTCCTCTCTGTCAAGCCTTGCCGAGTACTGACCATGAAGTCATTTTTCTCTCCGTTTCTTCTTCAGTATCTTTTGTAATTCAGTTTCATGTTGTTTTTTGTCTCTCTGACCATGTCTGCTATGTTGTCATCTATGTTGTCATAGTTACTTGGGGTGGATGGATCGATCGACGAATGAATAGATAGACAGATAGACAGATAGTTTGTTAGCTGTGTATGTGTGTTTATTGAAATATTTGCATGGATGGTCATAAATGCATATGTTTTTATTGTGAAAGCATGTTTTTGTGTGTTTTTTGTGTGCACAAATTTACATATACATATACACATGCAAAAACACACACACACACAGACATATGCATAAATTTACACAAAAAATTTAGGTTTATATGCAAACAAATATCTATAGTTGAACACATTTTGTGTGCGTGTCTGTGTGTGTGTGTGTGTGTGTGAATATAATCAACCCAAATACTTATATTCTTTTCTTTTCTTATTTTATGTTTCTTTGGCCAAACTACTAAATTACAGGGATGTAAACACACAAGCACTGGTTGTCAAGCAGTGGTGGAGGAGAAACACATACACAGAGACACGTACATATATACACAAACACATACACACACACACTCAAATGTGTGTATGTGTGTGTACATACATACAATGGGCAACATTCAGTTTCCATCTAACAAATCCCCTCACAAGGCTTTGCTTGGCCCGAGGTTATAATAGAAAACACTTGCCCAGGGTGCCATGCAGTGGGACTGAACCCAGGACCATGTGGTTAGGAAGGTAACTTCTTGCCTCACAGCTAGCTATGCCTGTGCCCTTTATTCTGTAGTAAACTTGTATAACTATGTGTTCTTCTGAGTCTCTGTCCCTCTTCCTGTGACATCTCTTCTGTAACTATACATATATACATACATATATATATATATATATATATATATATATATATATATATATATATATATATATATACACACACACACTCACCAATGTTTTCAATATTCCTGAATTTACTATCGAAAATTCAATGTTAGTTCAGTAAATATGTATATAATGTGCATTTCTATATGTAACTCTCTATATATATTACATTTGTGTGTGTGTGTGTGTGTGTCTGTCTGTCTGTCTGTCCACCAAAGTTAATTTACTGTAAATTACCATATGTATTTTTTTCACATATGAATACTCAC
>NC_142930.1:84873114-84878114 GCF_046866305.1 Octopus bimaculoides | reverse complement strand
AAATAGCTGAAGTTCAAAAGATAGTGCTCATGGGAACTGCCCATATCCTACGTAAAATACTGTCTATGTGATCTCAAATTTTAAAACAAACACAATTTTCTTATGGTTTCTTAAACATTCTCTACTACAAATCCAAATGTACAAATCCAAATGTACAAATCCAAATATATGTTATGTACAAATCCAAATATATGGTACCCTAGGCATAACACCTACATGGACTTCTAACTTGTTGTCTCTTGAGGTCTCTGGGTGAGACTTGGATCCAACTTGTACAAATGCAAAACAAAAGTCAAACATAAAATAATAATAATAATAATAATAATAATAATAATAATAATAATAATAGTAGTAGTAGTAGTAGTAGTAGTAGTAGTAGTAGTAGTAGTAGTAGTAGTAGTAGTAGTAGTAGTAAATGCCCTGATGCAGTATAAGGCAGTGGCTCTCATGGCTTCTGATCTTAACTGATTGGAAGTGTTATTATGTATATTGTTTTGTCTTGGTATAAAAGATGGGCTACAACAAATATTCTGCTCAATACCACAGATTTGCTTGTCATTTGCTTGACCTTAACCAGTTGAGCATGTCCCTTGGTGAGAGATGATGTGTACATCTCTGATCACAAGTAGAAGTAGTAGGAGAGTATCATAGCTATGTGTTTAGAGGGATTCTTTGGGGTTTGAATAATTCACCTCTGGAAACATGGGTATTTCGTTCAACACCCTTAAACAACCCTTATTCAAGAGCTATTTGAGTGCGATAGGTTACTCAACCTGAAGAAAATTCTAACTGGGCCCCGCCTGCAAGGTCATGCACTGTTTATCTTTATATGAGATCACCATGTTGTGCACATATGGTTGTGATGCCGGTGCCTGGTGTACCCTTATCAGACAGGTAGTCATGATGGGCATACTGGGTTTCGTATATTTTACTCCAGTGTCACTTTGATGGCATGCACTGCTCTCTCACTCAATAATAATAATAATGATATTAATCCTTTCTGCTAAAGGTACAAGGCCTGAAAATTTGGGGGAGGAGACTAGTCAGTTACATCAACCCCAGTGTTTCCCTGGTACCTTAATCTATCAAACCCAAAAAGATGAAAGACAAAGTTAACCTCAGCAGAATTTGAATTCAGAACATCAAAGCAAACAAAATGCCATGAAGTATTTCGCCTGGCATGCTAACGATTCTGCCAGCTCGCTGCCTTGATAAAAACAACAGCAATAAGAAGAAGAAGAAGAAGAAGAAGAAGAAGAAGAAGAAGAAGAAGAAGAAGAAGAAGAAGAAGAAGAAGAAGAAGAAGAAGAAGAAGAAGAAGAATGATAATGATAATGATAATGATAATGATAATAATAACAATAATAATGGTTTTAAATTTTGGTACAAGGCCAGTAGTTTTTGAGGAGTGATTGATTGCATCAATCCTGGTACTTGACTAGTACTTATTTTATCAACCCTGAAAGGATGAAAGGTGAAGTTGCTCTCAGCAGAGTCTGAACTCAAAATATGAAAATGGACGAAATGCCAGTAAGCATTTTCTCCAATGTGCTAACAATTCTTCCAGCTAGCTGCTTTAAGAAAAGGTAATAATGATGGTAATCCTTTCTATTATAGACACAAGACTTTAAATTTTGTGGGAGGGGACTAGTCATTTACATTTACCCCGCTACTTGAATAAGATTTATTTTATCAACCTCCAAAAGGATGAAAGGCAAAGTCAACCCTGATGGAATATGAACTCAATACATAGACAAACAAAATGCAGTTAAGCATTTTACCAAGCATGCTAATAATTCTGCCAGGTCACCACCTTATGTAAAGTCAGAAAAAATGCCACTAAGCATTTTATCCAATGTGTTAACAATTCTACCAGCTAACTACCTTAATAATAATAATAGTTCTTTCTACTGAAGGCACACGGCCTGAAATTTCGGGGAGGGGACTAATCGATTACATTGACCCCAGTGTTTCACTGGTACTTAATTTATCAACCCTGAAAAGATGAAAGGCAAAGTCAACCTTGACAGAATTTGAACTCAGAGCATAAAGATGGACAAAACGCTGCTAAGCATTTTGCCTGGTGTGCTAACAACTCTGCCAGTTCACCGCCCTATAATAATAATAATAATAATAATAATGGTTTCAAATTTTGCCACAAGGGCAGCAATTTGGGGGGTGGGGATGAGTTGATTACATCAACCTCAGTGTTCAACTGGTACTTAATTTATTGACCCTGAAAGGATGAAAGGCAAAGTCCACCACGGTGGCATTTGAACTCAGACATAGTAATGGACAAAATGCCACTAAACATTTCACCCAGTGTGCTAATGACTCTGCCAGCTTGCTGCCTTGAATAATAATAATAATAATGATAATGATAATAATAACCACCTCCAGTGCTTGAAAATGACCACATCTCACTCCTCTGGAACTTCACTGTTCAAACAGATAGAAAGTTAGATGCGAATAGGCCAGAAGGACTTCAGACAAAAACCATGCCTCCTCATTGATATGACTGTCCCAATCAACATAAATGTATCTGTCAAGACCTACCAAAAACTGAGCAAATATAAAGATCTTGAAATAGAAATTAGCAAAATGTGGAACCTCAAGACTAAAACAATACCTGTTATCACAGGTGTCCTAGAAATGATAGCTAAAGGGGCTGATTCCTACCTAGCTCAGATAGCAGGAAACCCCTAAATGACAGAAATTCAAAAGATAGTGCTCATGGGAACTGCCCATATCCTACATAAAATACTGTCTATGTAATCTCAAATTTTAAAACAAACTTATAATTTTCTTGTTTTCTTAAACTTTCTCTAGAACAATACTTTGTCTAAAACCAAATATATGGCACCCTGGGCCTAACACCAACTTGAACTTCTAACTTGTTGTCTCTTGAGGTCTCTGTGTCAGACTTGGAGTCAACTTGTACAAACACAGAGCAAAAATCAAACATAATAATGATAATAATAATAATGATGATAATAATAATAATGATAATAATAATAATAATAATAATAATAATAATAATAATAATAATAATAATAATAATAATAACAACAGTAATAATAATAATAATAATCAGGAAAGTATTAGACAGCTGAAAAGAACGGATAGCATGATACCATAGGCTGCAGGTAGCAAGCCACTATGCATGCAAGACTCCAGGAGTTCCAATAAAATCTGTGATAAAAAGAAATAATAATAATAATTTCTTCACCACTAGGGTGACAGACGATGGGTACAATACAAAGAGAGAGGCATAAAAAATGATTAAAACAGAATACAAATATACATGGTATGAAATATTAACAAAAGAAATTATGTATATATGGCATACATCATTAAAAGAATTTTTTTTAATGGATTATTAGGATGCAGTCCACCTGATACAGAAGGGCCATCCAAGGTCTCCCTGAACACAAAAGCCAAGTGCACTCTCCAATATTTGTTCTCCGATTTACAGATCTATACTTTGTGATGTCATTCACTTTTGCTCTTCACCACTTTCACCTACCTTTCAATAAATTCCATGGAGGACACCACCCCATTCGCCATTCTCCTCTTCTTTTTCAAATGAAACTTGGAAAAGTCAATGAGAGTGGTACCAAAGACCAAAGTCTTTGACCTCATACCTTTCAGCCTTGTCTACCACACAACCTCACTCACTATTATAGCCACTAGACAAAAGAAAAACTGACTTTCTGGCCTGGTTTGGGGGATGGGTAGAGGGGACAGCAGAGCAATCATCCCTATGGACTCAGCCAATAGCCAGAACCATCCCCCATGCAGCAGTACCTCTATCATAATTCCATAAGATACCAATACTCAGATACATACATATCATCATCATCATCATCATCATTGTTTAACGTCCGCTTTCCATGCTAGCATGGGTTGGACGATTTCACTGAGGACTGGTGAACCAGGTGGTTACACCAGGCTCCAATCTGATTTGGCAGAGTTTCTACAGCTGGATGCCCTTCCTAACGCCAACCACTCCGAGAGTGTAGTGGGTACTTTTACGTGCCACCGGCATGAAGGCCAGTCAGGCGGTACTGGCAACAGCCACGCTCAAAATGGTGTCTTTTACATGCCACTTGCATGGGAGTCAATCCAGCGGCACTGGCAATGATCTCGCTCGAATGTCCTTACACCAGCACAAGTGCCAGGGCACAGGTGCCATCATGATTTTGCTTTCGCTTTCGCTTGCCTCAATAGGTCTTCGCAAATATATATATATATATATATATATATATATATATATATATATATACTTTATTATTATTAAAGCTACAAAAAATCACAAAAATATCACAATAAACAGTTTAGATTGAGAACAGCTTCTCAAACTAAACTGTCCAAAAAAACAGGTACATGAAATTCCGTTACATGAAGCAGCTTATTGTGATATTCTTGTGATGTTTTTGCAGCTTTAATGATAATAAAGCATATTACTCCACTTCTCATATTCAAGAACTATTTTTTTCCCACCTTGTTTCACATTTATGTGCTTACTCTGGTATATATATATATATATTTCCATTGTTTTCAAATCAAGGGACATTTTCCTTTTTTCTGTCTGTCTTTAAAGTCTGAGGAGGATAACTCTTTTACCTTTTAGTTTTACTTTGTACTTTTTCGTTTTCGGTTTTTTAATCTTCCATGTTTTCTATATGCTGCCTTCTCAACTTTTCGTCTTTCTTCTCTCATTCAACTTTTAGTTCGTTATGATATATGGTTTGTGCCTAATGAATATGTTTGAGATATTTGTAAACATATGGAACTGTTAATAGCACCTAAAAACATGTATTCTGTCTATTAAATAGTGTGTGTGCAATCTCGGTGTGCATTACGGCAGAGTGTGTCTTGAAAGAAAAGTTGGCCATAAGAGGCAGCAGATGTAGAGTGCAAGAGAGACGACTGCACTAGTGTAGTCATGTGATGCATGTGGACGAGAACAGCTGTGTAAAGAAGTGTTGATCTCTAAC
>NC_142930.1:84860614-84868114 GCF_046866305.1 Octopus bimaculoides | reverse complement strand
TGGCCACAGTCAAATGACTGAAACAAATAAAAGAGTAAAAGAGAGTATCTATGTATATATATACATGTGTGTGTGTGTGTGTGTTTGTGTGCGTGCATGTAGATATATATATGCATATACATATATGTACATATAAGTATGTGCATGCATCTGGTTGAGGATGTATTTTGTAAACTCTGAAACAACCAGTGAGATCAGGAGACAACTTTGGCAATGTGTCCAAGTTGTGTGGTATACTGAACTCACTCACTCTCTTTCTCTTTGTCTCTCTCTCATGCTCTCTCTCTCTCTCTCTTTATATATATATATATATTTATATTATATTTGTGTGTGAGTGCATGTGTGTGTGTGTGTGTGTGTGCACGCACATACATATATAGAAATATATATATTTTTATCTACATATATATATGCATATATATATAGAGAGAGAGAGAGACAGACAGACAGAGGAGAGAAAGAGAGAGTGCCATTTTCTGACTTGCGAGTGGCTGTTCATTCATCTTATCCATTCCAGCATGGAAAACAAGCATTAAATGATGATGGTGTGTGTGTGTGTGTGTGTGTGTGTGTGTGTGTGTGTAAACAACACTGCTTTGTGGACCATAAACAAAAGTACTGATAAAGAAACTCAAATGCTCACCCACAGACAAAAATAGATTATGTATATATGTGGATGTGTATGCATCTGCGTGTGTATGCATCTGTGTGTGTTTGTGTATGTGTTTGTGTTTGTGTGTTGGCAAATAAGGGCTCTTTACAATATACTTTATATATTATACCTACACCATTAGTTTAATTATTATTAAACTATTTAGATATTTTCAATTCCAACCATAAATCTCTTGCTTTTTTATATATATAAATATAATTTTTGTGGTATTTTTGCATTTTTTTCAATCCACACAAATGATGAAATATTTCTTTTAAATTTTACTTGATAATTATGAAAAATGTATAAATCTTTCCCAAAGAAAATAAAAATTATTGTTTTATTTTTATTACAGTGCTAAAATGCATCAAAAAATATATCAAAACAAACATGAAACAGACTAGAACTCTTTAGCGTTTGATAGTGAATGTATTTTTCGCATAATTTTTTTAATAATAAAATATTAAAACTAATCATCATTACAAACAATTATAATCAATCTGTGTGTGTGTGTGTGTGCTTTCCCATGTGTGTGTCTTTATACACACACACATATATATATTTATATATGTGCATATATATATATATATATATATATATATATATTACATATATATACACGCACACATATATATATATATATATATATATATATATATATATATATATATATATACATACATATATATATAGAGAGAGAGAGAAAGAGAGATATGTATATGATATATATGTATGTATGCATATATAAGTACATACATATATATATATATATATATATATATATTATTCACTTAGGCATTGTGAAACTAAATATATATATTGTATATTTATACATATATATATATATAGACATATATGGAGAGGCAGAGAGAGTGGGGGAGAAAAAGAGAGAGAGAGGGAGAGAGATAGAGATAAATATATGGATATATGAATATTTATGTATAGATATATATATATATGTAAATATATCATAGATAGATTTGTATATGTATGTTATATGTATATAGTTATATATACATATACTTAAAGATATATAGAATAAGTGTTGGTTGAATAGCAGTTATGCGATGGTGCTTGATCACGTACATATTTAACCTTAGCATTCTCAAATTTATATTTGAAATGCTGCGCTGAGAAGGTGAAATAAGTAAGTAAACATAACTTTACTTTAATCCCGAAACGCGTATGTAGCTAATCTGAATCATGTGGATTCGTTATTTTTTCTTTTTGCCTACGTAAAAAAAAAAGTGTGTTACTATCTGGGAGATCTTTACGGTTGCAGAACAGGAATCTTAAGTCCCATTTCTAAATTCGGTGCATGGTGAAGCAATTAACTGACCCCTAGTTATAATTATGTTTATAATTATAAAATATTTGTATAAGGATATATATATATATATATATATATATATATATATATATACATACATATCTTTATGTATATGTATATATATATATATATATATATATATATATATATATATATATATATATATATATATATATATATATATATATATATATATATATATATATATACATATATATATGGAATGTCGGTAAAACATAAATCTGAAGAAGGAGCACACTTTAAGTTATAGAGCAGTATATCATATAAATAAAGTTAGATAAGGCTGGTTTATGGCATTTCCCCTCCATAGAGTGCTTAACTTTATGGAATATCATCAGATCCCAAAACTGGCCAAAACTCCAATGTCATTGTCAATACTCTTCTTATTAAAGAGTGATGAATACACACACATGATTTATATAAATAACAGGCTCTGTCAGTTTCTGTCAGTCAAATCCACTCACAAAATTTTGATCAAGTAGCCATGAAGTTGGACTGGGCCCAAAGCCATGTAGCTGGAAAGCAAACTTCTTACCACACAACCACATCTGTATCTACATATATGAATACATGCATATATATATACATATATACCTATGTATGTATGTATGTGTTTTTTGTTTGTTTACTCTTTCATAAGACATCTATTTGCTCTATTGTAATTACCCTTAGTAAGGTATTTTTCATCATAAGTACTCAACAGATATTCTCACAAAATATGAAATTGTAGCGCTGTCCCGAAAGTCTGTGACAAAGTGTGAAAGAATAGACAAAAATAGTTAACTTGTGATGCACAATATACAGGAAATATATATGTGTGCATGTATACATGTGTGTACGTGTGTGTGTGTGTGTATGCCAACCCATGCCAGCATGAAACAAGGATGTTAAATGATAATAATGATATAAATATGTGTGTGTGCATAAATATACATATATATATATATATGTGTATATATATATATATATATATATATATATATATATATATATTTATGCACACACACATATTTATATCATTATTATCATTTAACATCCTTGTTTCATGCTGGCATGGGTTGGCATACACACACACATATATATATATATATACATATATATGTGTGTGTGTGTGCACATACACACATATATATGTACATATATGTATATACATATACATATACATGCACTCATTGACACATGTAAATTATCTTTACGAACCAGGATAGACACCTTCTTGTTCTCTCCTAAATTAACACAAAACTTACTTTTTATTTCATTATGTATTTTATGAAAACTGATTCAAATAATTTCAGATATTTCAAAAGCAACATTTGTCTTAAAAATTTATAAATTTTCATAATTCTTTAAGCTATAACTTGCTTCTGAGAATATTTCAAAATCTTGCATTTTCTGTCATGTTCTAAATAAATAAACACTGCTCAATTTATAGAATGAAAAAAATAATATTATTAAAACCAATAATGATAATGTAGTAAGTATTCTCTCTAAGTTGTGAAGAAAATTTTTTAATAATGTCAGTCAGATATTTAAGTATGGCATTTTAGCCTTTGTTTTTATTTTTATTTTTAAATTCTTTTCTTGTATGCAAGTCAATCATTTCTGATGAACTTGAAATGGTAGAAAGGGTGGAATGATTTTTTAAATATCTTGTATTTAGTTACATTCCTTTAACATCTGAATTCAAATTTTGCTAGGGTGAACTTTGCCATTTATCCTTTGGGGATTAGTGAAGTACCAGTTAGCTACTGGGACTAATTAATTTCCCAGGAATGCATCCTAGAAATGAATGGAATAACAAGAGAAGAAAGCCTTTTTTATCAAAGTTTAAATTATATATCTCAAAACGAAAATTTTGCTCCCAACTTTTGTTATTCTTTCCTCAATGTCTTCAAGAAATATCCACAGAATTTTAGTGCAGAGCTACAAAGCAAAAAAACAATTAATAAATCATTATATAAAAAAACTACTTTTAATTATATGAAATATGTAAGTCCTTTGTGTTTAAGTAAGATATTTTAGTACTTTTCTTCTATAATGAAAATAATGCAAGCTAAAATTAATCCCATAGCTTCCTTGTATCAAAAGAGTCTGTAAATATCAGCAAAATTTGCTTTCTTTCTAATTCTAACCATGATAATTAGTTCTTTCAGACTTTCAGAAATAACACTTGTTGCTTTGTCTTTATCATAATGCCTAATTAAAGTCATTGTTTCTGATAGAAAGTCAAAAATTACAACTTTTCTTCAATGTCATAATGAAGACTGATCATGAAGCTACTTGTACAGCTGAGAAATTCTTCTTCCAAATTCTTGTAAAAGATGTGGAATGGTCTAGAAATTAACTTGTCTATAAAAACTAAATTTTATTTTTTTGCAATAATGTGAGGGTATTTGTTTCAAAATTTATGTATAGAAAGAAACACTTTAATTTTACTGCCTTAGATAAGTAGCTAGATGAATGCTGTTGTGTTAGAAAACTATCCCATCAAATGATTATAATAAATTTATATAAATAATTAAGCTTAATTTCTTTTGCTTTTATCACTCAAAGATATTACATTCTGGTAAAGAAAAAAAATACTTTTTAATCATATTTCCTAAACTAATTATAAAAGTGAAAAATATTGCAAATTTACTTATGTTTTCATTAACTGGCACTGTATTAATGGATTACAAATATTTTTTTTTCTTTGCAAACAGCACCATTTCCATAATTTAATGGAGAATAAATCTGCATGTTGCAACCATTTCCTCATTTTAGAAAACCCAATTTTTTTACCTCCTCTTTGTTCATTTTTGTTCATTTGTAAAAAAAAAAAAATCCTAATTAGACAGTTATGGAGAATATTTGCTTTCAAGCCTTACCATAATTTTCTGTTGGTGAATCTCTCACAAAGCATATAATTTGGATGGGACAGTTAGCATACAAAGAACTATAATGTTTTCTAAGCTGGGTAGCTTGAGGGGGAAGAGCAACACAAGCTTCAGCTGTGAAAGGAAAAAAATAAATTAAAGTATACTTCCATTTATGACTTCCTGCTTATGCCTGGTTTGATCAACATAGTTACAGAAATAAACCCCAAAAGTCATTTCTGGTAAACTTCAAACCATTTCAAAGGCAATAGCTATTAAGGGGAAGTGAGGTGAAAAAAAAATCACTTAATGAAAAAATCACAGTTATCACAACAGGACAAGAATAAAGATTACTTTACTCTGAACTAATAAATCCAAATTGCTTGTCCCAAGGGGCCCCTCAATACAAGGTATCTAGATTGGACCTGGCACACACTACCTCTAAGCAAATCTCAACCACAAAAAAAAAGAACAAAGTACATGAGGAAATGCAAATGAATACTGTAAAGCTACTTTGGTATCAGTGGGAGATCAGTAAAGTTTGTCAGGAAGTTCCTTCAATATTAAAACATAAAATCTTCTGACAGCCATCGCCAATTCTTTTACACAGACAAAAGATTTTATATGAATGTTTCAAGGTGAAAGAGAAGAAAGTGAGGAACTTGGACAAGCTCACCGGAGATGTGTGACAAGAAGTCTCAGAAACCTCCAGAATTAATTCTAGGGCTCCAATAAAAACTGCCCTCAAACCTGTAATTTTACAGAAAGAAAAGAAAAAGAAATAATTATAATAACAATGATAATGCTGATAATATTAATGATAATAATAGAAGTCCTCCCCTAAACTACCTCCTTAAAGTAAAGTTTAAAATAAAAAAATAAAACAAAAGCCTTGAACAAAAAGAGTGTTGTGTGAAAGCAACTGCGCCAAACAGTGATATCAAATTCCTGTCGTGTAATTTTCACAGGAAATTAACATCACTTAAGCAAGTCTAGCAACGGTCTACCACCCTGTACGAAAACAACTTACTTATGGACATTTATTTCATTTCCAATGGCCTGACTTAGATAAATGAAATGAATTGAAATAAAATGAAATAAAATGAAATGTAAAAAATTTTTTAAAATAAGAAAAAAATAAAATTAAAAAATAGAATACAAAAAAAAAACAGGAAGGATAATAACGAGAGGGAAAATTAATTAGGAAAACTGGCATAGCCCGCTGATTATTTGTAGCTAATGAAAGGCAAAAGAGGAGAAAACCTGACAGCAAAGTGCACTTCACTTTTCCTCTTATAATTATCCATATATAATCTTCATATGGAGTATAAAAAAATTTGCCAAATTTTTGTATTAGTAAATATAGTTCTTTTAATGTAAGGAGAGGAAGAGAAAGAGAGAGGACCTGAAGAAATTCATTTAATAAATAAATAAACAAATAAGAATAAACAAATAAATCAAAAACTAAAGTTATTTTTAAATCTATTAAAAGCTTGATGGAAGTGAGATGGAAAGAAAAAAAACAGAAATGGATCCTTAAAAGTGTTATTCTTTTCGATAGAAATGATGATAAGACATGAGGAACCTTGAGAAGATATCAGCTGAGGAAGAACAATACATGCCGCAAAAGATCAACAGCAGAAGATTTCCTGTCATAGGAGGGTGGGAAGAAGAAATTTTTTTGGTAATATTTGGGAACGATTCAGTGGAACCAAAGAGGAAACTACATCAGAAAATACAATAAAACTCATTTAGGCTGAGGCCAAGGAAGAAAGAATCGGCAAATGACAGGGTGCAGCACTAAAATATAGATAAAGTAGTTCACATGAAAACAGTTATGCACATTATATATATGTATATATATGTGTGTGTGTGTGTGTGTGTGTGTGTGTGTGTGTGTGTGTGTGTGTGTGTGTGTGTGTGAATGTATGTTTTTATGTATGTATGTATGTATGTATGTATGTATGCATGCATATGTGTAGGTGTATATGTGTGTGTGTGTGTGTGTGTGTGTATTAAATATATATCTGTATATATATGATAAATGTTGGGTAAGCATGATGGGGAGTACATGTAGATATATGTGTATCAATGTAGCTTCATACACACACATACACTCACACACAGAAACACACGTATATACAAGCATATATTTATAAACATATTAATATACACAAATATGCATATTCATTGTCTCTTTGCATGTATCTATATATATATATTTATTAAATAGAGCTAAACAGAATGATAGATAATATGACACGAGAACGAAAGACAGATATATGCATGCATATGTCTGTTTTATATTATATACATATATATATTTATATATATATATTAAATGTATGTATAAATACATATATATTTATAAATATAAATGTATGGGTGTGTGTGTGTGTGAGAGACAGAGAGAGTGAGAGTGTGTGTATGTGCACAAATGTTTTTTGTATATGTACATACATGTACATAAACTCGCTCATGCACATATATATATATATATATATATATATATATATATATATATATATATATATATATATATATATATATATATATATACATATGCAAATATGCACATATTACAAACATTATATTTTCATATAACACACTAACACATTAGAGCAAAATATTTGATCTGAAGG
>NC_142930.1:84853114-84855614 GCF_046866305.1 Octopus bimaculoides | reverse complement strand
ATATAAGTAACAAATATTGCTCCTCATTCTACTCCATTAGTTGTTGGCTAATAAGAAGCATAATTAAACTGGTTGATTATTTAAGTCAGTTATCAGTTCTTCATATACTGTATGAAAAACTATGAAAATCATGAAGGTAGGTGAGGACTCAGATTTGAAAGTTTTGCTTGTGTACCCCTTAAATTTATGTTTCTTTTTTGGAAATTATATTTGAAAGAACATTCTTGAAATTATATTCAAAATAACATTGCTTTACAACAAAATTTAAGGCAGTATTTAAAAAAATAACTTACAAAAAATAAGTTACCTACAAATATTCATTTATTTCCTTTGACTAAAATTTAATATTAATAATAATGAAATTTTATTGTTAAAAATCAATTATTTTACAGAACATTTTTGTTTTTGTTTATTTTATTTTGTTTGTTGTTTGTTTATTTGTTTTGACAGTTATTCTGTGTAGAAAATTAAGATATTTCCACTTAACTGGAAACAAAATATAATGAAGTGTAGGGACATATATGTAATGATACAGATTCACAGAATATTAAACCTTTTACATATTATAGATTTGAAACAACATCTCAAAACCTGGTAACTAACCATATCTTAAAGCCATGCTGATACCATTTATCTTTATAAACTAGCCAATCCACATTACAAACAAACCAAGTTGTTTTAACCAAAGCACCAAGATTTTGTCATCGTTATTTTCACAAATAAAGGTTATACCTGCAGAGAATGTTTAAAAAAAATAAATAGAAACTCTTTGAAAACTGCTGTTCCTGCCAACAAAACAATAACCGTTCTGATGAATATTTGAATTATATCAAGTGCTGACTTCACAATAGCCTTATCGGTGAGAGTGCAATAGCAATGCAGGAATTACTTCACTGCCTGCTGGCTGTATCAGCATTGATAATCCATTATGACAGCATGTAGCGGACATATGAGATATTGGTTGTCCATGAAAGGAAAGACACATACTGATTGTTGGAAATATCAGAAAATCATGTACATGGCACTTATTAAACTGGTCTGTTGCCACAGATGTTAGGAAGAAAACAAGAGGAAAAATTCAATTAATGCAGTCCATTCACTCATCATTTCTCACACAAATTATCAGCAATTATAACAAGTCAAGTCAAAGTCTCAGAGTCATGACTGTTAGACAAGTGACTAAGAATGGAAAAACATCTGTTTATTTGGATCACGTTTATTACTTGTCGAAATGATAATGAGGGCAAGAAATAAATTAGTCTGAGTATTAAATCAGTCACAGACGATGCTGGAAAAATGGCAAAAGTTCTATTTTGGTTGATTTGACAAAATTAATGTTTTATATACGGCAATGGAAATTAAGTACATGGCTATTAAAGACAAACAGTGATAATCTGGTTGAGTGAGAACATGATATATATATATAACCAGTTGGCTAAATGTTGCTTATAAATCTCAGTTGTCTGATATATTGGCTTCTAATGATTCACAATATTTCTATTCAGATATTTCTTAAAGTATGCGACATATGGCTCACCAGCTAAATTAGTATCATCTTCGAACATATTTTTCTTTTCACTGTTTCCATTGAGAATGACATGTATGAATGCATTTGTATGTTTCTGTATGTGTGTGCATATTTGCATCTAGATATTTGCTTATATATATGTGTGTGCGTGTGTTTCCCTGCTGTGTTCCCAAGTCAACACAGAAGCCATACAGCAAAAGTGCTCCAGCTATGACCTTTCCATTTTTTATTATTATTATTGTTGTTATCATTATTACTACTATTATTATTATTATTATCATTATTAAGGTGGTGAGCTGTTAGAACTGTTAGCATGCTGGGCAAAATGCTTAGGCATTTCGTCCATCTTTACACTCTGAGTTCAAATTCCACCAAGGTCGATTTTGCCTTCTATCCTTTTGGGGTTGAGGAAATAAGTACCAGTTGAGCACTGGGGTCCCCACAAATTTCAGGTTTTGTGCCTATAGTAGAAAGGATTATCATCATCATCATCATTATTATTATTATTATTATTATTATTATTATATGAAAACTCACAGCTTATTTTGTTGGGTATGATTGAAACTGTCAGCTGTCCACAGCCAGCAGACTAAGGTGACATTTGTTTACTAGTCATGCTTCAAGAACCCTGCGAAGAATTCTTGAAGTTACAAGCAATTCTGATTTTTGTGGGTGTTCTACCTTCACACTTGCACCAATCTTTTTCAGCCATGTTAATAGTTGAATGTTGATACTTCCAAGTGTATCAATTACTATTGGTATCACGTCCACTCTCTTCATTGACCACAACCTTCATATTTCCCACTTCAAATCATCATAGTTGTTTATTTTTTCTTCTTCTTTTACATTGATCCTGTTGTCACTGGGGCATGCTATGTCAGTTATCAAACATGTTCTTTCTTTATTATTCACCACAACAATGTCCGGTTTCCAATGTCTGGTCGGGTGATCACACTGGATCATTGCATCCCA
>NC_142930.1:84840614-84848114 GCF_046866305.1 Octopus bimaculoides | reverse complement strand
CATGTGTATCAATGTAAATATACACATATATATATATACATAGATGCACACACATACATACATACATAATACATACATACATATATATATATATTATATATATATATGTATGTATGTATGTATGTATGTATGCATGTATATATATATGTATACATGTGTGTATGTGCTTGTATGTATGTAGGCATGTTTGTATGTAGGTACATAGGTAGGGATGCATGTATATATGCATGCTTACATATACATATACATAATCATGCAAGTATAGCTACATATTTATAAATGCACAGATGAAAACATATACATACATGTATACACTTGAACTTGTGTGTACACACACACACACATATATTATGAAAAAATAGGCATATGTGTGTATATATATATGTATGTATGCATGTATGTATGTATATATAGATACATACATACATACATACATACATACATGCATACATACATGTGAATGTGTATGTATGTTTATACATACTTACATAAACACATACGTATACATGTAGGCATTAGCAAAAATAGATAAACACACACACACACAGACAAATACTTACATGTACATGTATAATCCCATTCACTACATACACCCCAAAGTCTCAGAGACATAAAAGTATATGCATGAAATACATGAATATTCACATACATATATGTACATACATTTACAAATATGCACGCACACACACACACACACACACATACAGACACACGTGCACACAGGCACACAAACATATACACACATGTGTGTGCACATACACATACATACACGGAGCCAGTCTGGCCTTCACTTTATGGTGATAATTAGGAAAAACAATCATGAGGGCTCGGAGGCAGAGCATGGATAGTTTCATAAAAGTATCAGTTTTGTTAATGAGATGAATGTAAATTATGGCACTACACAACCCCTAATGGCACTATGAACAGTGGCAGGATAGAGAATCACTTTGGAAATTACAGAAGAAATTATAAATACACACACACATGTCTACACACATATATAAACACAATAACACACACACACACACGTCCACACATACAAACACACAAACACAACAACACACATATTTTCATTTATATATCTACTAATCTCTCTCTCTTTTTGCATATATATATATATATATATATATATATATATATGTACACACATACACACACACACACACATATATATATATACATATACATATATATATATATTTATATATATATATATATATATATATATATATATATATATATATATACATAAATGTACATTCATACATGCACACACACATACATACACATCCATTAAATATTCATGTATATCTAAATATATATCAACACATTTGTATATACACATATATATTTGGATGTGTGGGTGTGGATGTGTGGGTATATATATATATATATATATATATATATATATGCTCACAAAAAACATATACATATACATAGACACATCGACCTACATATAAATATTTTTACACATTACAGATGTCACATCTATAACATTCACAACATATATATATATATATATATACACACACACATACATATACATATAAATAACATCTACATACATATATAAAACATCAACATTATGTGTGTGTGTGTGTGTGTGTGTGTGTGTGTGTGTGTACACATATATGCATGCATGTGCATATGCTTGTGTTCATATGTATACATACATATCTGCGCCTATCTATCAATCTATCTCTCTTTCTCTATTTATATATATATATATATATATATATATATATATATAAATGTATGTATATAAAATAAATATTTATAAACATATATGTACATATGTATTTATATATACATATGTATGTGTGTGTGTGTGTATATATACATATATATATATATATATATATATATATATATACATGTGTGTGTGTGTGTGTGTGTGTGTGTGTGTGTGTGTGTGTGTGTGTGTGTGTGTGTGTGTGTGTGTGCCTGTGCTAGCAAGTAATATGTGAAATGCAATAATGATAATAATGATAAGAGCAATAACGAGACATGGAAAAAAAATTAATTAAATGAAAAAGAATAATGAAAAAGAGAAGAAAATGGAAAACAAGAAGAAAATAGAAACAGACGGTAAGAAGGATAATGAGAGGCTAGAAATGGTGGGAGAGAGTAAGTGATTAATGTAAAATAATAATAGAACAATAAACTAATAATAATTAATCAATCAGAAAAAATATGTAATTAAGCAATAAAAGGCAACAGCAATCATAAACATAAATACATTCCCATAATTAACACCAACAACAGCAGCGATGACAACATCGACAGCAGCAGCAGCAGCAGCAACAACAACAATAACAGTGGTAATAGCAATAACAGCTACAATAATACAAATAACAAAAATAAGAACAACTATAATAATAATGATGGTGATAATAATAATAATAATAATAATAATAATGATAATAATGATAATAATAATAATAATAATAATAATAATAATAATAATAATAATAATAATAAATAAATAATAACATTAATAATATATTGGTTATCTATACATTGTTTGGTTCACTAATACAATAATTTCAGAACACAGATATGTTCACTCACACACATACACACCATATATATATATATATATATATATATATATATATGTTTTTATATATATATATGGGAGAATATACAAATAATAACAACAGACGAGGACAGGTGGTGTAAATAACAAAAGTATATATTAGTATGACGCTCGGGAATACGGAAAGTCTTTGACGTTTCGAGCTACGCTCTTCAACAGAAAGAATACGGAGACAAGGAGAAAAACACGGAGAAAAAAAATTGAATAGTGTTCAATATATATATATATATATATATATATATATATATATATATATATATAAATCTCTAATGTCCAAAATGTTTCAGCTTTGAAGCTGCGGTCACGCTGGGGCACCACCATTGACTGTGCTATACCATTATTTGAAACCTCCTCCAATATGTGACATTTGGTAAATGAAGGAGTTTTATGCCACGGCCCTCATCTGTGTTTCCTGCAAGGAGGTAGACTCATCTGGAACCCTTCACAGGAAGAGATCCAGTTTTGTTTTGAAGACACTTACATCCATGCCATGCAGGTCTCTCAGGCATTTTGGAAGGATATTAAAGAGCTGTGGGCCCCTGAAGCCCAAGCTGTTGCAGTATCTGGTCCTGTATTTTGATGGCGATGATCTTTGGCACTATGCAATGATGCCCCATTCTGCTGTTTGAGTAACTTTCAATGCCAAAGTTTGATACAAGGCCTTCAGGATTTTCCAGATGTATATTACGGCATAATATATATATATATATATATATAAATATAAATATATATATATATATATATATATATATATATATATATATATATATATATATATATATATATATATATTAATAATAATAATAATAATAAAAAGTAACAACTTTGAGTATATAATAAGAACTTTTTACTGTTTGTTCTAAATTTAAATTATAACATATATATACACACATTAAGTTTTAATTTTCTCAGAGATATTTTACATGTTTCAGTTCTTGAAAAAACGAACCTTATCAAAAATACATGTTTTTAAAAGTGTAATTAAAAGAAAAGTTCATAATTGTTTCTTACTGAAGAAACAATTATGAACTTTTCTTTTAATTACATTTTTAAAAACATGTAATTTTGATAAGGTTCGTTTTTTTCAAGAACTGAAACATGTAAAATATCTCTGAGAAAATTAAAAATTAAGATTTATTTTATATAGTGGCGTTTTCAAACTTCTTTTTTATAAATATATACCCACTCGTATGCCACCTACACTTTTTATCAATATATATATATATATATATATATATATATATATATATATATATATATGTATATATATATATATATATATATATATATATATATATATATATATATATATATATATATATATATATATATATATAACAAATGAGAGACAGAAGATGGAATATAAGAGAATATATTATTAATCACAACAATTGTTTCAACACATCTAGCATCGACTCCTCTTGTGGGACACACAAAAACTGGTTCAGGAGTATCCAGTGGTGCAGACGTATCTCGTCGGGTGATAAATAAATTTTTAAAAACTCGTTATATATATACATATGTATCATCATCAGCATGAAGCACATATATATATATATATATATATATATATATATATATATATATATATATATATATATATATATATATATATATATATATATATATATGTATATATATATATATATATATATATATATATATATATATATATATATATATATATATATATATATATATATATATATATATATGTATATATATATATATATATATATATATATATATATACCTGACTACTGGATTTTGTTATACACCACTGGTCATAATGCGCTTATGAGGAAGAGAAAACCTTAGATACAAAACAGAGGGAACATGGTGATGATCTGCTGCAGCATTATCTGATCTGTTATGTTGACAGAAGTAGGGATTCAAGGGATTAAGGCGGCGACCTGGTAGAAACGTTAGCACACCAGTCGAAATACTTAGCAGTATTTCGTCTGCTGTTACGTTCTGAGTTCAAATTCCACCGAAGTCGACTTTGCCTTTCATCCTTTTGGGGTCGATAAATTAAGTACCAGTTACGCACTGGGGTCGATGTAGTCGACTTAATCCCTTTGTCTGTCCTTGTTTGTCCCCTCTGTGTTTAGCCCTTTGTGGGCAATAAATAAATAAGAAGTAGGGATTCAAGAACTAAAAATGTATTCTAGGCAACTGGGAGTGAGTTTGTACATGCGGTGGTACAAAGAAGGGTATAAACAAGAATTTCTTGTGTATTTGTGTAGAATTTATCACTTTTGGTAGTGTGGGAAGGTTAATTCATTATGCTAAAAGGCATTTGCTTGTGTATAAATCACAGTGCCTATGCATAAGAGATAGATATTGAAGAGATTGACAAAGAAACTCAGAGGAGTTTTTGCCTGATGTACTTATACACACATGGCCACGTTGGGGACTGTATAAATATGAGAGTATTTATACAGTATTTAAGAATAAAATACTGAGTATAATAAAGAGTATTTAAGAGTAAAAAACGAAGCCGGTGAGAGAGGATAGAAGAGAGAATGCTGATATATTGTAATACTGAGAGATTTAAGAATTGAAATATGTTTACCTATATATATACACACATACATACCTACATACCTATATGCATACATACCTGTATATATATAGATATGTGTATGTGTGTAGTATATATATATATATATATATATAGATATACATACCTATATATATTGGTATGCATATATGCATGCATATGTCTATATATATATATATAACATCATCATCATCATCATCATTTAACGTCTGTTGTCCACGCTGGCATGAGTTGGACGGTTTGACCTGCGATGGCAAAGTCGCGGAGCTGCACCAGATTCCAGTCTGATTTGGCATGGTTTCTATGGCTGGATACCTTTCCTAACGCCAACCACTTTACAGAATGTTTTGACATGGCACCACACTGGTACTTTTGAGGGGCACTGCACAGGCGCTTTTATGTGGCACCGCATGGGCACTTTTATATGGGGCTCCACGTAAAAACGTCCACATGTGCATGTATGCATGTATATATATATTGGTATGTATGTATTATGTACACACACACACACACATATACATACATATATATATATATATATATATATATATATATATATATATATATATATATATATATATATATATATATATATATATATATACGAAGTGGTTCCCAAAAGTAACCGGAAACGTTCTCTGTGAGACAAGTCCGTTGTAGTTCACGCCTCCACCACTAGAACCCACTTCGTGCAACTCTCAAGCATCAGTTTACCAACCAGCGTCGTCGAGAGAAGTCGTACTTCCACGTGGTGTGTCTTCGTTTTGCAGTGCTTCTCCCCTATTCGTCGATTTTTGCGATGGCTGAAACGAAGGAACAGCATGCTTCCGTGATATTCTGTTTTCTGCTGGAGAAAACAGCGGCTGTAACAGTTGTCATACTTCACACAGCTTACAAGGACGCTGCCATGCGCAAAACAAGTTTACGGGTGGTTTCCATGCTTCAGAAATGGTAACTTGTCACTTGAAGACCAGTCACATTCAGGGCGAACGTCAACCTTCCGAACGAATGAAAATATCACGAAAATTCATGAACTGACCTTGGAGGTCCGTCGCCAGACAATTGACGAACTTGATATGACTGATGTGTCCTGAAGCTCCTGCCAAAGAATTTTGAATGAGGAATTGTGAATGAAAAGAGTTGCAGCAAAATTGTGCCTCGCTTGCTCACGGAAAACCAAAAGCAGTTACAACCGAATGCGTATCGTGAACCGAAAGAACGGTTGGAAATTTATTCAAACTTTTTTTCGAAGGTCATCACTTGTAACGAAAGCTGGTGTTACGGCTCCAACTCAGAGACGAAGCAGCAACCAAGTCAATGAAAGCATCCAATGTCACCATGCCCCAAAAAGTGCGTCAAGTGAAGTTCAATGTCAAGACGATGCTGATTTGTTTCAACGATGCAAAAGGAGTTATCCACACAGAATATGTTCTGCCTGGTCAAAATGTTAACCAGACATTTTATTTAACAGTTCAGTAGCGTTTGCAAGACGCAGTGAGGCGAAAACGCCCGACCTATGACAAAGTGGAGAGTTGTAGTTTCATCACGACAATGCGCTAGCCAAAGGTTATCCTATGCCAATGAAGTGAAATAACCCAGAAACCATGGTCCGCAGGTACCATTTGAGGCTGAGTGGAGACATTAAGTTCCCTTGTTCGACGTATAAGAACACAGTTGTGCCTCGGTAGCCAGCTGGAAAAAATGTTTTCCTGGGGCTAAAAAAGGTGGTAACATCGTCCTAATCAGTACTGCCACTTTACATTGGCAAATAGATTTTACTCTATATGTATATATACATATATATATATATTTGCAAATGGCCCCAAAGATAAACATTTTAAATTTAATAATATCTCAATTTCAAAATCTCTCAGTATTACAATATATCAACATTCTCTCTTCTATCCTCTCTCTCTGACTTTGTTTTTTACTCTTAAAAACTTAACGTGGCCATGTGTGTAGAAATACATCAGGCAAAAATCTCTCCGTGTTTCTTTCACAATCTCTTCTATATCTCTTATACACAGGTACTGTGATTTATACACAAGCAAATGCCTTTTAGCATAGTGAACTCACCTTCCTAAGCCACCAAAAGTGACAACTTCTACACAAATGCACAGGAAATTCTTGTTATACCCCTCTTTGTACCGCCACAAATACAAACTCACTCACAGTTGCCTAGAATACAATTTCAGTTCTTTGAATCCCTACTTCTGTCAACATAACAAATCAGATAATACTGCAGCAGATCACCACCATGTTCCGTCTATTTTGTATCTAAGGCCTTCTCCTTCCCATACATCAATGGAACATACGATCACATTGCTAGCCACTTGCC
>NC_142930.1:84785614-84838114 GCF_046866305.1 Octopus bimaculoides | reverse complement strand
AAGTACCTTTGGAGGAACAATCTAGCTTTCTATCGATATTAACAGCGCTCTTCCATGTCTCAGTTGACATAGCAAACTGTTGGTAGAATTATGCTACTATAGAGCTGGATCTTTGTAAGCTAATGGTGTTAGAGGACCAGATAGTACGTATTCTCTTGAATACGGTTGATGTTGATCTCAATATCTCCGTTGTTATTGATAACGCTACCCAGATAGGTAAATCTATGTATTGTCTAGATATTTTGCTGTTTGATAGTGTCCACATAGAGTCCTTGTGCAGCACTGCCTTGCACTATGACATCCCTCAACATTTTGTCGATATCTTTAAAGAACTTTACTCAAATTTGCGATACTATGTTCGACCGGAATCGAGAAAAACAGACTTCTTTGGACATTATTTCTGGAGTGAGACAAGGCTGCATTCTGCCGCTCCTTCTGTTCTCATTGGCAGTAAGATACCATGGAAACAACAGACATGACTGAAAGACCCGGACTTTGCTGATGATGTTTTTCTGCTCAGTGAAGACAATAAAAGCCTATAACAGCTCACATCAGAGCTAGAACAGAACTAGATGGAAAAGACCAAAACTATGAACATTATCACATATAGACTGCCAGCATAAAAAAAGTAATGTTCTTTCAGCCAGAATGCCTGAAAGTGTCGCCAATATTACCAAGTACACTAAGGTAGCGAGCTGGCAAAGTCGTTAGCACGCCGGGCAAAATGTTTAGCGGCATTTTGTCCGTCTTTACGTTCTGAGTTCAAATTCCGCCGAGGTCTGCTTTGCCTTTCATCCTTTCGGAATCGATAAGATAAGTACCATTTGATTACTGGGGTCGATGTTATCGACTTAACCCCTCTTCGAAATTGCTGACCCTATGTGGCACCTTGGGCAAGTGTCTTCTACTATTGCCTCGAGCCGATCAAAGCCTTGTGAGTGGATTTGGTAGACGGAAACTGGAAGAAACCCGTCGTGTGTGTGTGTGTGTGTGTGTGTGTGTGTGTGTGTGTGTGTGTGTGTGTGTGTGTGTGTCTGTGTGTGTGTGTCTGTGTTTGTCCCCATACCATCACTTGACAAACGTCCCCGTAACTTGGCGGTTTGGGAATAGAGACCGATAGAAAAATACTAGGCCTACAAAGAGTAAGTCCTGAGATCGATTTGTTCAACTAAAGGCAGTGCTCCAGCATGGCCGCAGTCAAATGACTGAAACCAATAAAAGAATATATATATATATGTATATATATATACATATATATATATATATATATATATATATATATATATATATATATATATATAATCATTCACTCGTAAATATCATCACACACAAGATGGACAAACATTTCTTCTTAAGAAAATACATATTCAAATAAGTAAACCATAATATCATGAATAGCAAAAACGAAACCGGTCGATATATTAAAACTATGTAAAGTGTGTGTATTTTCCTTTTTTAATTTCTCATATATATGTGTGTGTGTGTGTGTGTGTGTGTGTGTGTACTTACATTCACACACTCATACACTTATATACATAGACATAAGCATATCCACACTATGCATGCATATTAATATTAAGATGTGCGCTTCTCAAAATATGTATATCGCTATTCATATACATACACACAGTTACTACACACATACATATACATACGTATATACATACATATATATATACACGCACACACTCGCTCTACACACAGTTATTACACACATACATATACATACATATATGCATATATATATATATAAACGCACACACTCACTCTTTCTCCCTCTTTCTCTCTCTCTCCCACGCTCACACATGCACATATATGTACACAGTTACACACACACACACACACACATACACACACACACACACACATACACACACACACACACACAAATCAGCTCACATGTACATAAGCAATCAAATAAAAATACAAACCTAAGAACTAGCAGCAACAACAACAGCCACAACTATAAAAATCCGCCAAAAAACAAAGTGCTGCTAATTAAGTAGACAAAGAACTAAAAACACATCACACTATTCTTCCTATTGAATGATATCAAAGAAGAATGTGGTCCTGGCTTTTGACAAAAGTTATTTACACAGACCAAAGCCTTTAAGGTACATCACTAACTGAATGACAGCAAATTAGCTTTAAGTTACTCATTATAGTGATGGATTTAACTAAACTCACCTATACGCGTATAAATATATACATACATACGAACATATAATATATATATATACATACATGTGTGTGTGTGTGTGTGTGTGTGTGTGTGTGCATTCATACATGAATATGTACATAGATAATCACATTGGTAAACGTATACATTCATATACGCTCTTCGTATACATAGGCGCACACAAGTGTACAAATTAATCATATGTACGCGCATTCTTACTCACACATTATGCCACCATGTAATGATGAACATCACAACACAACAAAGACATCTTACAAACATATAAATGCATTCGTGCACCCATCATGCAAACGCACACACGCATACATACATATGTGTATAAAGATATATATATATATATATATGTATGTATGTATGTATGCGCGTGTGTGTGTATTCATATATATCTGTGTGTATAGAGAGAGAGAGATGCATACATACATACATCATACACACATACATACATAAACATACATGTATGTCATGCATATAAACATATTTTGTGCACTCACATTCACGTACACACCACAGAGCATGTATGCACGTGCATTATGCATGCACAATTTGCATACATATATAATACACACACGCACATATATATATGTATATATATATATATATATATATATATATATAAGCAATGTTAATTCTCTAAATGAAGTATTAACAGTAACTGCACGATAAAGTGTAGTATATTGCCACTTAAGTGTGGCTGACCCCTAGGGGTGGATGTTACTGTTGCTTTTAGCCCCAGGAGGACATATATACCTCCATGAATGCATACACACATACAAACATATATGCACACACGCATACACATACACATATACACACACTGCACACATGCATATAAGACCACCACCAGTTTTCTCGGATTTGGGGTTATAAACTAACACACACACTCACACACATACAACACAGGCACATCATATCACACACATACACATCGTATCACATCACATATACACACACACCACGTGCACTCCCACTCATCACAACACAAACACACACATACTCACACATTCACGTGCACACACAGACGTAAACAAACATATACACACAAGCACCATATTTGAACACACTCATTCATCCATGCGCACGCACTCACACATACGCGCGCACACTTAAACACACACGTATTAGCACACTTATATATACTCACACACACTCACACTACATGTATACGTACCATATGTGCACGTACATACACACGCGCGCGCGCGGGCACTTATACACATACTTAAGAATAAAGTAAGCAAATGGATCTACATCGGTTTCGTGATGCATATTCAATTGTTCAATCAGCTGAACTACAAACTCGTTGAGTATTCCAAGAACCATCGTGACACCCTATGTGGAAAAGCTGAACCAGAGAATTACGGGTACAATCCACCCGATGGACTTCTTTACTGTTTCAATCTACCCAATTCTACTCACAAAGTTTTGATTAACCATGAGTTACGCTAAAAGACATGTCCAAGATGCTTGGCAGTCGGATTGAAACCGGGACCGCGTAATTGCAAAGCAAGGCTACATTCACACACACACACACATACTAATTCCGTACTAAGACGGTCGTGTAACAATCCAGGAAATTGCTCATGCAGTGGGAATAAGCACTGGATCAGTGCATTCCATCTTAAGGAAGAATTTGTACGAGCGGAGAGTGTCAGCGAAATTTGTCCCTTCAGCGCCGGCAGATCAGCAGAAGCAATCCGCAAGGAAATCGCTCAGGACATGTTGTACTGTGCAAACCACGGCCCAGATTTCATAAGGAGAATCATCACTGGAGATAAGACATGGGATTATGGTTCTTGATCAATACGTTCGGTCACCTTGCGTGAAAACGAAAGTCCGACAAACGCGCACTATAAGTATATATTCTAAGCGTAGCAGCCGGGAACTGACGTGGCCTACCGGCGCAGAAGTTTTCAGGCATGCGCAGGAAGAGTGGTGTTATCTCCCACCCAAAGGATTTTCCCCACGCGGAATTAGTTTTGGCGGGAAAAAATAAAGTCGGATGCATTTTGAACGCACCTCGTATGTGTCTATGTACTCATGCGTGAATATCAAACAGTGTGTGGGGAGTGTACATGTGTATGCATTTGTGTGTGTTTACTTCTGTTGGGGACAAGAGTATCTAGAGATCTATGCATATGTGCGTGTATAATTATATATGCATATGTTGATGTGTATGAGTGTACAGGGTGTCCACAAGGTCTGGGTACATGGAGTAAATAAAAACATAATATAAACAATTAAATATAAGAAATAATAATTTCTTAAAGTATGTGTTAATCCCCGTGTACCCAGACTTTGTGGACACCCTGTATATATAGAAGTGTGTGCATGAGTGAATATACATTTGTATATATATGTGAGTATCTATATATGTGTGTGCGCGTGTACGTATGTATGCTTTGGTGGGTGAACGAAGTATCTTCAGTTGTGTGCATATCTGAATATGTGTATGCACATGTGTATGCAGGTGTATATGTGTATACGTTTGTAAGAGTATACAAGGTATATGTACATGTGTATATATGCGTATTTAAAGGAGCACTCCGTCGGTCCTAGCTGATACGATCAACGGAACAGCTTGCTCGTGAAATTAATGTGCAAGTGGCTGAGCATTCCACAGACACGTGAGCCCTTAACGTAGTTCTCAAGGAGATTTAGCGTGACACAGAGTGTGACAAGGCCGGCCCTTTGAAATACATGAACTACTCATTTTTGCCAGCTGAGTGGACTGGAGTAACGTGAAATAAAGTGTCATGCTGAAGGACACGACGCGTCGCCGGGAATTGAACTCTTGACTTTACAATCATTAGCCGAATGCCCATAACCACTAAGCTACGCGCCTTCACTATATTCGTGTATGTATGTATGTATGTATCTATCTATCTATCTATCTATGTATGTGTATTCATGAGAGTGGATTGTACAAATGCCTAAAATCTAAATGTATGTATGTACGTACGTATGTACGTATGTATGTACGTACGTATGTATGTATGTGCGGGGGGGTGCTGAAAAGTTCCGAATTCTTTTACAGGGTTTATGTGTTCGTTCTGTTGTCTGTAAACAAAGTCCGTTTTTGTGCTTTATGTTCCCGTTCATTTTTCTGACGTCCTGTACCCGAATACGCATCTATATATACATGCAGATGTAGGTATGTACATATGTGTAGGTATACATGCATATACTCATATATCACCCTATTTGTGGTTCGTAGAGCCTATCATATAATGACCTAAAGCATTATGTGTGTGTGTGTGTGTGTGTGTGCATATACATACATACATACATACATATATATATATATATATATATATATATATATATATATATATATATATATATGTGTGTGTGTGTGTGTGTGTGTATGCACACACCCACGCATACGCACACTTCCACTGAGGAAGGAGATGGTTTCTAACAAAGATACAAAGCTCCATCGTTGGAATGTAGATAACAGAAAAATGCAACATTTAAAACTTGAAAAAAGTCTTGCATATTTTACTGTTCTACTTCCAAATTGCATTTATTATGTGCGAGTTAGTTGGGTGATTTCTTTTTCTGAAAATCCAGGCTTACATAGATTGTCGCCTAGGAACGTACACCAATTATTATTGGCGTAAATGTGAATTTATAACCTGGACTTAGAAGCTGGAGGTTTCGATGCAGTTGTCCATATTTATCGTCTTTTTCTTTGATTTTCAAAGACATATTTACACCAGTAAGACAGCTGACTTCAAAGACGCTACATACTTCTTGTTTGTCTGCATGTCTATCTGTCTCTCTCTCTCTCTCTCTCTCTCTCTCTCTCTCTCTCTCTCTCTCTCTCTCTCTCTCTCTGTGTATGTCTGTCTGTATGTAAGTCTATCTGTCTGTATGTATGTATGTATGTATGCATGTATGCATGCATATGCGCAGATTTGTATGTTTTGCTTTATGTATGTGTTTTCATGCATATAGCTGCATATCTAGACATGCACATATATATTTAAATGATAAACTTCTGGAAAGTTATACAGATTTTTGCAGTTCCAGTGATGGACTGGATCTTCCGTATTAGCTTTCTCCTTTCTGGTTTTGAGAAACCTAATTTCTCAAAAGTGTTACATATCCCAGGGCCCCAATAATTACAGGTATAAACCTGAATTTGTAATCTGGATTGAGTAACTGCAAATTTCTCAATAGTTCAGCATAGGTGTTCTCTTTTTCACTGATCTTCAGCTTTATGTTAACATCCGCTGGGCGGCTAATTTCCACAACTGTGCAGTTTCTCTTCTCTATCCCAAATCATTATATAAGGTCTGTTGTGCTTACATTTTATTAAGGTCTTCACTAGAATGTACCACCAGTATTCCTTGTTGTTATGTGTGGCTATTGCTTCTACCATATTGTGGGTTCTTATTTCTTTGTCCTCAGAATTATCCTTACGTTGGATTTCATTATAGAGCGTCCTAGTTACAATACCACGTCTCATCGGTTGATAATAACGTGATGACATTTTCGGACAACTGCTTATGATGTGCATGATTTCTTCAGTGTAAACTCCACAAAGTCAGCATCGGTTTCGAATGTATGTATGTATGTATGTATGCTTTATAGTATTTAGTATCGCTTTATAGTATATAGTATCGCAAAAAAAGGGACTATAATAGTACCAGTCTCTATCATGACACTGAATTCTACGTCTCCGAAATTTTTTTAAAACTTTTCTTTGCAGGGGACATAACTCTTGCTAATTATTAGCCGTTCAAGGGAAACTACTGCTAGAAATGCTACTAGATCAGCCTACTTAATTGGGAAATGTGTATGTATACCGTATAACAAAAGACGAAGACAGGTGTATAAACAACAAACAGGTTACGCCGTATGTAAATATACAAGTTTGATTTTCGAAGCGCTGAAATGTATGGTAGAACAAGTAGAAAGATAAATTTTATTCAACGCATAGATACTGAACAGTATAGATATAAAGGATAAAATCCTTTTTTTTTTTTTTTGCTTTTAAAAAGAAAAAAGGTATATTTGTTTAACGCTCAGGAAGGTGAAAAAGTCTTCTACTTTCGAGCCTACGCCCTTCAACAGAAAGGAACACGAGGAAATAAACAGAATGAAAAAAGCTTTTGGAGCTTTATATATATATGTATGCATATGTGTGTGTGTGTGTGTGTGTGTGTGTGTGTGTGTGTGTGTGTGTGTGTGTGTATATACACATGCATATATATGTATATATATATGTGTGTGTATATATATACATACATAGTTCAGAGTTCATTGTTTGTTTATACCTGTCGTCTCGTATACGAAACGTAGCAGCGAAAATCAGTAATTCTATGTGGTTACAAAGCCAACATCAACCTCTCGTTTTTCATCTGCCAGCTTGTCAGTGCTGAAGAAGCTACAGCCACAACCCATTTCAATTAACTGACAATCATAGCTCTGAAACGCAGCAATATCGACCTTATATTTTATTATACTCTGTTGCAACGGAAATAGTATGGCGTTCAGGCCGGCTGAGTTTTATTTCATTCAGCTGGGTTGTCACACTCCAACAGTACATCCGTAGATTTACCTTTTGTTAATACAGTTCTATATTTGAGAGATGAGGAATTATGTACATTATTTACATTTCACGGATATTTGTCCTCGTCTTGTTTGTTGTTAACACTACGTTTCGGCTGATATACTCTCCAGCCTTCTTCATCACTGAGCACCCTGGGAACCAACATTTACACAAATTTTGCACATGTTCAGCTCTTTATGCATAATTCTGAGTACAGTTGCTTTTTGTTGGCACTCCGTCGCTTACGACGTCGAGGGTTCCAGTTGAACCGATCAACGGAACAGCCTGCTCGTGAAATTAACGTGCAAGTGGCTGAGCACTCCACAGACACGTGTACCCTTAATGTAGTTCTCGGGGATATTCAGCGTGACACAGTGTGATAAGGCTGGCCCATTGAATTACAGGCACAACAGAAACAGGAAGTAAGAGTGAGAGAAAGTTGTGGTGGAAGAGTACAGCAGGGTTCGCTACCATCCCCTGCCGTAGCCTTGTGGAGCTTTAGGTGTTTTCGCTCAATAAACTCACAACGCTCGGTCTAGGAATCGAAACCGCGATCCTATGACCGCGAGTCCGATGCCCTAACAACTGGGCCATTGCGCCACCACTGTACAGCTGCCACACCAACTCCAAACCACATTGCTTTATGTCTTTAGAGACATATGACGGTCTTCATCGAGAAAATTGAGAAATTTTCTCAACCATCACTGATGTTCTAACGTCCGACTCCCTCCCAGACATCTCACCATCTCTCACCTCCTCTCTACTGTCCTTGAACCTCTTGTGCCAGCGAAAAACAGATGCTCGGCTCATACAAGTTAATCCATAAGCAGTGTGGAACATTTCACAAGTTTCTGTAGCGCTTCTGCCCAGTTAAACACAAAACTTTATTGAATAGCGAGCTTCTAATTTGTCTTCACACCCATATTGCATTCTACAAACTAGTCAGCTGTGGCAGGCAGTGTATAGTTGAGTTACGTTCAAAACGCTGTAACAGCCGTCTCCTTCAATCTGGAATTTTAAAGAAGCTGGTAGGTCAGCTTATTAGATGTACAGTTATACTAAAATTACAATAATCTAGTTGTAACTGCCTCTCCTAAAAAAATTCTCAAACTTTCTGGAATGCACCTCGTACACACACACACACACACACACACACACACACACGCAAACACACACACACATACACACAAACACACACACACACACACACGTACATACATACATACATACATACATACATACATACATACATACATACATACATACACACATACATACTAATGAGACAAACACTTGTGTATCAAAGTGACATGCACACATATTACATGACAACAAATATATCCGCACATACATCCACATATATGCACACACACTAACTCATTCATATACTCACAAGTCCCAAAAACTGCTTTGGCCCAAACATAAGGCCAAGGAAAAATTTAATCTCATACATACGTATGGATATGTTCTGTCTCTGTCTCTGTGTGTGTGTGTGTGTGTGTGTGTGTGTGTGTGTGTGTGTGTGTGTGTGTGTGTGTGTGTGTGTGTGTGTGTGTGTGTGTGTGTGTGTGTGTGTGTGCGTGTGTGTGTGCGTGTGTGTGTGTGCGTGTGTGTGACAGGAGAGACAGAAAGAGATTAAGTGCATGATTGTGCTGGGATCGCTCATCTCCAGCAATTTTCAGATTTCGAACGCATGAATTATTTCCCTTGGACTACTATTTATTATATCACTTTTCCAGGGGAGGTAATCAGAGCAGATGTGTTGTCAAAAACTGCAAGCTTGTCTTCATATATTGTTTTTATACTTCTAAGTATCTCCTAGAACAGGCAAATGATTAAAAAGAACGATGTGTAGTCTTGTACGTGAATAATAGATGATATCCCCAATTACTCCAGATGTATTCCTGTTCATCGAAAACTAGACAACAACAAGTTATTTTTTTTATATATTGTTTATTGCTTCCATATCTCAGCTGAAACAAGATTCAAAACTTGATATGTGCTTCCGATCTATGGCTACTGTTCTTGTTGTTGTTGTTGTTGATGATGATGATGATGATGATGATCTTTTTTATCTTCTCTTACTCCTCCTCCTGGTCAGCTCTAATCGAACAGACCTTTGATTAAATGTATTTCAATCGTAACTATACCATCTTTTGCTGCGTACAGAAAATAGAGACGGATAGCTAGAGAAAAAAACAATTAAGGTGAGATAGTTAACTGAACCTGAGATCTGTGGATGTTACAGATAGGATTATAAAAAAATTACATTCATGGATAGGCATGAACCCTCTGGACGCGAATGGACATCAAAAAATGGCTGTAGTGATGATGACAACTATAAAGGAGTTTAAAAGCATATGTCTCTAAATTTTCTTTTCTCAGCATGCTAAACTTCAAATCTAGTTTTTCACATAAAGGTATAATGGTATAAATTGGCAGAAATATGTGAATAGTTTATGATCATTTTATAAAAATCAACTTTTACTATATACTATTAAGATGGTAGAATAGTGTGGAAGATTTAAGATTCTTTCATGGAAGATTATTAATTTTCTCTTGAAAATGTTTTTTGAGTGGGTATGTGGTGGCTTGTATTCGTGCATTATTAGTGGGGTTTTTGGGGGTTTTTTACTTTGTTAGAGTAAAAAGGGCTTAGGTATTTCCAGTTGCCTAAAGGACCTGTAGCAATTTTATCTGCCATAAGGGAAAACAGTTCCATTCAACAGCTAGCATTTCTTCCTCGACTTCTAGTGGTGCAGAAAATTATCCTTTCATCTCATTATTATCGATCGTCTAAATTTTTTTTTTTTTTTTTTTTTTTTTCAGATAGCTTTTAACAAAGAAGTCCAGAATCTTACCGACCAAATTAACGGTTTGCGGTTTCCAACTTCCAGTCCTCGTGCAAGACTTTGCAGACGTTCGTTTCCTAGACTCCGTAATACAAGTACTAGCAGGGAGCAGACATCTATTTGTTGGTATCACAACCGTTTTGGAATTCATGCACATAAGTGTATTTCCCCGTGTGCCTTTATTTTGGTTATACAATGCCAGGAAAATTCCCTTACCAGAGGCTAAACGCGACTACGTCTCTGGAAAGACCATCAAATTGTCGCATTTTTAAAATCCCCGATGCCAATTCCAAGCAGCATCCGTTGATCTCCGCAAATCGGCCAATAATGCTACATGCTGCGACTGTAGTATTTGGCCCGTGAGTTTATTGACCGATTCGCAGAGACCAACGGCCGTTACCTTACATGCAGTAAATCACTCTGCAATTCATACTTTTGGTGAAGAGTCACTTACTTTGGATATAAATTTCCGATGACAATTTCGACGGGTTTTTATAGTTGCAGACTTACAGTATCCGATTCGCCGCACAGATTTATTTTTTGCATCATTTTAATCTTTTGGGTTATTTAAGAAATAAACGATTAATCGACTCAAGAACTCATCTCTCTGCTTAAGGTACGTTTTCCAGCCCTTCTATTGTCAGTTCACTTTTTTTTCGTTCCATCTTCTAATCATTTCCACAAACTTTTTGTTAAAATTTCCGGATATGGCTCGGAGTGTTTTTCATATCAAACCTCCAGTACATACAGTAACACACCATATGTCGCATCTCGTCCCTTGTTGACCTGTATAGATCGTTTTTCTAGATAGCCTAAAGCCGTACCCATCAAGGACATTTCATCTCTTACGATTGGAAAAGCACTTGTGACTGAATGGATTTCGCGTTTTGGAGCTCCCCTCGGCAATTTGAATCAAATCTCTTAGCTGAACATTCAAGCTTTCTGACTACTTGACGGATCCGTACCACTGCTTACCATGTCTAACGGGATGATAGAGCGGTTTCATCCTCAATTGAAAGCAGCTCTACGCGCTTATCCCGAGTTTTATCCCAATTGTTTTATTGAGTTTTCGATCGAGTGTCAAGAAAGATCTCAGTTTTTCGCCAATGGAATTACTTTATGGCGCCCCTCATATATTACCTGGTCAGATAGTTACAAATACAACTGCGGTTAACCGAAATTTCGATCCCGCAGATTATGTTCATCGATTGCGAAAATACACGATGGAATTACCCCCGTTTGTAACCAGATTATAATCAATCAAGTCTTTTGTTCTACCGGGTATTCATAAATGGACTTCTGTTTTCATACGCAATGACGTAGTCAAGCAACCACTACAGCAGTCTTATACCGACCCGTACCGAGTGTTAAAAGTAAAAGCCAAGTTCATGATTTTAGACGTTCAAGAGAAACATCAGACTATTAGAATAGATCGCGTAAAGCAGACTTTTACTGATTCACCTTCTGAGCAACATCACCCCACTTCCCCACCCATACCTACATCCACATATCCTACGCACACCTCTAACACAACATCTTCTAATCATACACCAGTTCTAATCATACACCAGTTCTGATCATACACCCACTCCAGCTCGTGTTACCAAGAGTGGTGTAAAAGTCCATTGGCCAGCCAAATATGCTCACACATACTATTTTTGATTACTTTGTGAATCCTAAAGGCTTCTATGCTGAACTGTTCCGCATTAATTTTTCTTTCCAGGTTTACGAAATTTCCTTTTTGCTTGTTCTCGCACCATTTTGTGTTTGCGAACTCTAATTATTGACAATATTGTTCTCATTTTTTTTTTTTTATTCATTTTCGTACTTTTTATTTTTTATCGTAAATTTTACTAAACTATTTGTATTTCGTGTTTTTCTCGAGAGAGAATTTCACTGGTGCCAGGGTGATGTAGCAAGACCAATTTCAATTATGGCATACTGAAGTCGATTAGCCTCTACGAGACTCAGCACGTTAATTTGTAATGATTGGTCATCTTACAGATTGTTTTTCAGTAGACAATGTTGTAGTAATTAAAGCGATGACAAAGACCTCCAAAAAATGGAAAATATGGCATCTTATCACTATAAAGCTGGATGTTTATAATTATTTCTAGTGCACTAGTGTACCCCGTCTCTCTCTCTCTCTCTCCAGTTTGTTTCAAGTAAAATTTCTGTTCCTGAAGACAATGTTCAAGTATCGATTAATGAAGAGATATCAGGCATGGCTATGTGGCTTCAAGTTCGATCCCACTACTATTATTTATGGCTGTATTCACTTCCAGAGACACTGATAATCCCTACAAAGTTTCTCTCAGTGTTGAAACTGTCCTAATAACATCATTAAACAATTAGCCCACTGTCGGTGCATCATGTTTCCATGAGTTTTCTCCCCTGTAATAACAAGGCAATGGCAGGGGAGACAATTCTAGAGAAAATGCAGTGTCTAAAAGGTTAATAACTTTGGGAGGGGAATGAACTCCATGATATCCCCAGACTTCTATAGTTAATAAAATGTAGCCATAATGTCACAAGATTTTATGGATGACTAATGTCTTGAAAGTATTTTCAAGATTTAGTAATACTGAATCATGTACATACAAATTTTCTCTAAATTCCTATGTTTTCATTCACTAAGATTCAAGATTATGATTTTGTTCCAAAAACCACTTTTCAAAATGACAGTACTCCAAACCCACCCTAATTTTTGGGTTATTTGAATTTTTTTTTTTTTTTTTCACATTTTAAAACAATGGAGATTGCAATTCTGAAAAGAAAATTAATTTGAAATTTTTAAAAAATTTCTTTCACTCTTCCTTGGTTTTCAGAATCCTCATGTATGCCTAACATTAATGTTCCAGAGGTTTGGAAGCCATCCATCCATTTGTGCATACATGGATGACTTCTGAATGATAAGCAACAGACAAAGAAAGTCACTCAACATGCTAAAAGTAACATCCAAATCTCCCTCAAACTTTGCACCTTTAAGCTATAAAGGTTATATATAACCTTCCTGCTATCGGTAGATATTAAAGCCCACTATCACTCGTAGTGGTCGTGAATACTCATACATAGCCTAACACCTGTGGATGTGTTCTATGCCCAAGAAACAGTAAGTTATGTAGAGTTGAGTCAAACTGTTATTAAATGAGGGTGGGTTGAAAACTTCATAGGCTGACTATGAAGATATGATGCTAGAACCGTGAAATCTTGCATGCATTAATTTCGACTCTTCTTATTAATAACTGCACTGTTTCTTTCCAGGTAAACTGACATCTGACTGCTCAAAGAAGACTTCAAAAATAACTAGTGCTGACTTCTCTTGAAAGTGAACAAAATTTTGGTATCGCAGGGTTATCAACTACCAGCAAAGAAAGGCTTTAGCCCCCAAGGACATTCATGTTAACATGGTTGCTACATTAAGGGATGATGCTCCAGCTTTATCAACAGGGTAAAAGTAGGCAACTGAATTTAGGAAAGAAATTGAGTCTTGAAGATGACCCAAGGTCTGAATGTCCTGTAACTGATGAAAATATTGATTTTGTTCAATATATGGATGACAGGTGAGTGACTATAAATCAAATAGCCAATGCTATTAGTATATCTCATCAGTATTCTCATCAGTTGAGAATATTCAATACACTAAACTTGGTATGTTGATCTCTGTTCTATGGCTGCAACATCTGACACCTGATCAAAAGCACACCAGGCTGATCACATCACAGGAAAATCTGACAGTTTCAGGCAGATCCAGTTGGTTTCTTTGTGTTGGTTTCATCAATTTGAGTCAGAGACAAAAAGACAAACCATGAAGTGGAAACATCCTTCCTCACCTGCTCCAAAGGAGGTCAAAGCCAAAGGTCAAAGCTACCTGCAAGGAAGGTGATGGCCTGTTTCTTGGATGCAGAAGGCATTGTATCTATTATCTTCAAAAGAGCCACGCCATCAATGGAGAGTGGTGTGCCAACTTGCAGAAGCAGTTACAAAAGGCTATCAAGACCAAACGCCCAGGAAAACTAATGAAAGGGATCTTGTTTCATCAGGACAATGCTCCAGCACACAAGTCTTTGATTTAAATGGCAGCTGTGCATGACTGTGGCTTTGAGCTAGTTGATCTCCCTCCCTATTCTCCTGGTTTGGCCCCATCTGACTATTATCTGTTCCCCAACATGCAATGTTCCTCAGTATTGCAGTAATGATGATGTCGTATCTGCTGTTGTTGAGTTTTTTTGACAAACAGTATGAAAGCTTCTTTGCCAATGGGATCCAAGCACTGCAACACCAATGGAAGAAGTGTGTGGACCACAAGTGGGACTATGTTGTAAAATAAACCTCATTCAGTCACATTCCATGAGTTATCTTGGTCAGCTGATGAACTTTTCAGCCAACCCTTGTAACTCCAACCAAATGTGTTGAATGCTACTTTTTCTAGTTTGTTCAGTTGTGTGTAGACACACAATCAGCGTTTTTTTATATCTATGAATATCTATGTGCACTCACAACATAGAAACTCAATGTTATAAATGATCACCAATCAACATTTTTACTTGTACTATTTTCATCTGGCATGGACAAAATGTGTTGAAGCACCATTCTATATTGCTGGGAATCCTGAACAACGTAGGCCATGTTATGCTGCATCACTTCATCTTTCAAAGTTCCAGGGTCGATGTCACCATTGAGTTGTTGGACACAATATTGAAATCCTGGATCAAAAAGAGTGACTTAGAGAAGAACAAATGCATTCCAGCAGCACTATGCTCCTTCTCACATTGCACTCAGAATTCATAAATGGCTCAAAAAGAATTTTCATGAGCAAGTAACTTCCTCTTAGCTCTTGATTTGAGTCCACTCAACATCTGTATCTGAAGAGGGAAACCACCTACTGGCAACCTCACAATACCAAAAGTTTGTTGACAGCTAACATCATAGATATTATGGATAACAAGGATGAGAATGAAAATCTCCAAGGATTCTCGCTTTGAGTGAAGTGAAGGTTGTATGATGCTTTTGTATGAAATATAATGTTGCATGATGATGGTGGTGAAATATGAAATTGAATGTGAAGTATGTACAAAGGCAGGAAAGAAATGAGATGAGCTTGCTCAGCTAGATGTGTAATGTTCATGTGCATGAAAAACGAAACATAAATGAGCTGAGAGAAAAAACTGGGTCTCAGAAGAATCAAATGCAGTGTGTAAGAATGATGATTAAGCTCATATGGACATATGATGCACAGAGAAAATTATTGTTGGGTAAAGAAATGCTAAGGAACACAAACTGATAGGAACCTGAAAAAGAGGAATACCATGTAAGACATGAGATGTGGCAAAAGGTGAGTTTAGGGGGCTGAAATTCCTGAATGATATATCAAGGACTCCAACAAGTGAAAAGAACTATGATGAAGGCACATCCAACACATACAAGCATGGGAATTCAGACCTAAAATGTTCATTTGGATAATGATAATGATGAGTAATCCTTAAGCCAAAATGCTGGCAGATCATATCCAATTCATCAGCATTGTCCTATATCTCTAAGCAACATACTCAGTAGTCAGATTCAGTCCATTCAATCTTATGTAGGTACCCTATCTAGGAACAACTCCAAAACAAATGACAAAGGTCTCAGCTTCCAATATTCAGATGAGGTAAGAAGCTACTCCACACAATGATCCTAACAACTGCATATTAGTTTTCTGTTATCAGTTGTCTATAATTACAGGTGTGCATGTTTATATAATCTAAAACTCATTTGGCAATTTTAAAAAGGTGTGTCAAGAAGGAAGTAATTTGTCCTAAGTTTTGTCTAAATTTGTTTTAGAACTTAATTCTTTAATCCTACTAGGATTGAGAGACAGACATGGAAAGTCTGGAAGGAAAATGAAAGTAGAATGTATTACCAAGTAGCTTGAAGGAAATCTAGGCATCAGGTATACCTGGCTAGGGTAGAACTAGAAAAGAAGTTTAAGCATGTTCTGCTATATTAGGGTTGCAGGTATGTTCCGGATTGCAAAAAAGTGTATCAAATCAAAAGGAACGAAGATGTCATTTAGAAGGGTATCTGAAATTATGAAGGTACATTTGTTATTGCTGCTAATGACAAGAAAGAGACATGGAAGTGCTACTAAAGGAGATCACTAAACAAGAAGAATGCATGGGATAGAGCAATTAAGCACATGAAGGAATGGAAAGCTACTGGTACATCAAGGATAGTCACTGAGATTTTCAAAATAAATGGTGAATCAACAAATAATTAATTAGGTAATAACAGAAAGGTGTCATGTCTAATGACTAGTGTAGGAGTATCACTATAAATTGCACAGGAAATACATAAGGGAGATGAAATTGGAGTGGCATCAAATTGTTATGAATGTCACAGGGTTTATAGTAGAATTGATTAGAAAGTTAACCTAAACGATATGCAGTTCAGCTTTATGTTTTGAAGAGATACCACAGATGTAATCTTCCTAGTGAGCCAACTGAAAGAGGAACACTTACCTAAGATAAACTACTAAACCTAGCATTCATGGACTTGGAGAAAGCCCTTGACAGGGTACCACACTCAGTAATCCAGTGGTCACTAAGAAAACAAGATGCAGATGACTGGCTGGTGAAGGCTGTAGAAGCTATGTACATGGATGCAGTAAGTAAAGTGGCAGTCAACAATTAGTTCAACTATGAATTTATGTGTGTAGAGTGAATGTGTAAAGTGTTATTGTATAAAATATTAGAGTTACGCAGTCAGTTTCGCAATTGGTTATATATCCAGTATTTCGTTTCGTGGGACCTCAAAGATATTTTGTGTTGTGTTAGAGATATACATTCGTCTACCTTAGAATTGTGTTGGTTGTTTCCATCTCGTGAAAAGAAGTTTTTACTTTCTAAAAGGAGGAGGAATATATGCAGGGCTTTTTAAAATACGGAATTGTCTCCCATGACATTTGTAATTTTCAATTTTACCATGTAAGGGAGGCAATCACGAGTTTATATAAAAACATATTGCACCGCACATACGCGTATGTGCACGTATACACACAACACCACCATAGCTCATGGTCACACTGTGTCTGATAATGCTGTTTAAATATACTGTATATGTGCACAAATTATATCTACATAATAAATATATCCTAGCACACAAACACACACATGGATGCGCGCATTACGATTATGTACATGCATACACGAACAAACACACATTATGAAAATTGATGAATCTACAATGTTAGTTTATATTTTTACAAAACTCATAGTTTTCCTTCCTTTGTGATCCCATATTACTCATTTTAGCAAACAAGCAGTATATGGAAAATATCTAAATTATAAGTCATTTACTAGATTACTGGATGTTCTTTGTCATTTGGCTGATTTGAGAAATAATACAAAGAGTGTGCATGATTGCTTTAAAAAGTGGAGATTTCATACAGATACAAAAGAAAAATAATCCATAACGTACATAATTCATTTTTTAGAACAGTTGATACCAAAGCCTTCAACTTTTTCTATCCCAAAGGGTTTTTCAATTCACTATTTACAAGCTTTTATTTGTAACTTTGTGCTTCAGAATCTGCTGTTCCAAAAGAGAATTTTTTCGTATTCCCTCAAAAGTTTAAAATTCTTAAGATGCGAACAAGTGTGTGTGTGTGTGTGTGTGTGTGTGTGTGTGTGTGTGTGTGTGTGTTATACAGAATAATTGAAAATAATAGTATAAAAAGAAAACCACCTGTGAGTGTTGTAATGTATATGTGGCAAAAATATAGATGTAACAGAAGGTTAACTCTGTCAACACTGAAAATCTCATCTATTCCACATTGAACATCAATGACTGTCAGCCAAAATGTGAAGAGATAACCTTTCATGTTACATCTGTATTTCTGAAATATATTGATCACCACACTTGCATGTATGTTTTGTTTTTGTACCGTTCATTTTGAATTTCCCTGTACATGTGTGTGTGTGTAACAAAAATGAGCTAAGAGAAATAGTTTGGAGTGGCGAATGGCATGTATATGACAAAGACAATCAAATAGATCTGTTGAATTATCATACAACATAAATTCTTGGTTTATTAAAATTATCTCCATCTCTTGAGGATGTGTCACAATTATAAATGGCAATTGAAAACAGCTCTATACAAGTAAAGGAGATAATCTCAAAAACCAAAGCTTTTCCAAACTTGACATGCCGATAAGGGAAAAATGAACAGGCTTATTGTCTGGAGAAAAAATGCATGCATCCATACATACATACATACATACATACATACATACATACAAGTGCAAGCATAGCTGTGTAATTAAAATGTTTACTCTGGATCCTCAGTCTTAGGTTCAGTCCTACAGTGCAGCCTCTTATCTAAGTGTCATTACTATAGACATACAGAGATAATACCCCTTCAACAGTACTATTTAGCAAAGGAGCATCTCACACCACACCTTAGCTCACTTCCATGATATGAACAATGTAGAGGCAAAAATCCTGAAAGCCTTTACAAATATTATGCTTTACAATATCTGATGATCTCTCATAGTATCTTCACATTATTTCCTTTGTTTCGGGTCTTGGACTGTGACTTAGTGCCACCAGGTCTGGTCAATCATATCACCCACAGTAATTATTTTATTGATCTCTATTTGTGGAACCACTATGTCAGGGATATAAAGGAACACAAATATAATCAACACTGGATCCTAAACCATAAAAATAAACACACAATATGTATATAGGCTGTTGCACTCACGATTGTTAGATCATGGGTTCGATTCCTTGACTGGGCAGTACATTTCACATTGTTCCAGTCCCCCTTTCAATCAGTAGGGAATATTAGCTTGCTCGCCTAGCCAGCAGAGTGGCGTCATTTGAAGGCTAAAACAATGCAAAACACAGTGACCAATGATGTGTAACATCTGACAGCTTGGTCAGTCACATAATCACGTGATATATATATTTATGTATACACACACACACACACACACACACACACACACACACAAAGGCTTCTGCAGTTTTTGTCTACCAAATTCCATTCACAAGGTGTAAACTCAACCAGAGGCTGTAGCAGAAAACACTTGAAACATGTACTGTGCAATAGGACTGAACCTGGTACTTCATGGTTACAAAATGAACTTCTGAGTCATGCAGCCACTGAAAATATAAGTCACTGAAAACCAAAGATCAAGATTCTGCTTCAACAGCCACAAATATACTTCAGCTTTGATCTGTTGCTAGCTATCTACAAACTTTGAATGTGACCTGTTTAGAGTACTTTTCAGATATCTATATTTGTACAGTTATGAATTGTGAAGACTATGCGCATAAATAAAACAAAAAATACATCTAGCTAATCCACTTGCATTTGCTAACACGCTAAACCCACCAGCACACAAATGCATTTCACTTCCTATCTTTAATACTGCTACTGTTTATCTTAAATAGTCCCTGTTTATCTGTGTATGAAGAAGTGTAAACTGAGAATTATATCAACCTGTCCTTCTCTTTTTCATTGAGAAGTGTTTACACATTTAACATGTTAAACATGTCCATTTCCAGTGAACCTGTAATGTCAGTGTTGAATGATAGATTAGGGACAGATAATTCAGTCATGAGGACAGTTTTTGTAATGTTTTCAAAGAGTCATTAATAAGCACCAAATGAAATAGAAGACAAAATAAAAAAAGACTGATAGACTCTGACCCACTAATAGGATTCAATTGCTTACAACAGGCAACCATATTACCAAATGGACTCGGAATGTCTGTTATTGAATTTCTTCAAATTACAACCTATAATTTGCTTCTGCTATTTTAACCATATTATTTTATTTCCATAAGGTAACACTCTGTAACAAAATTTTTACTTTTATTTTCGTCTTTAGTCAGTAAAGTGTTATTTCCTATTTGCTTCAATCTAGAAATCAAAGAAAATGATTACTATTCCCTTCAAACCCTGCTTTTGTAATCTGGACATCAATGTTTTGAAACTGACATATTTTCCATTACATTTCAGACAGACTCTGTACTGAGTTACTGAAGCAGAAAATTGTTATAGCAAATATTCTGCTCAATACCACCGATTTGCTTGTCAGTTGCTTAATCTTAACCACTTGAGCATGCCCCTTAGTGGCTGACAATATGTGTATCTTTGATCGTGAGCAGGAGTAGTTGGGGAACATCATAGCCATGTGCTGAGAGGGATTCTTTAGGGTTTGAATAAATATCATAACAAAAGCAAAGTCTGAAGGAAATATCAACCATTTTCATACTTTCTGGGGGTAAGCAAATAGGAAATAAACAGTTGCTATTGAAGGACTAAAATTGTGTTACACAGTCTAATAGGTCAATCATCTTGTATTAGTTGGAAAAGCTATTCTATTATTGTTCAAATTAGTGTGGTGTAATCTGTTAAAATCTTAGTAGTTAGTTCAGAAATGTTCATGGTTAAGCAACTTCACCTTTGTTAATTTGCAGTTTTCTAAAAAAGATTTATTTTTAATTTTGAATAAAAGAAGAAATATATGTTGAACCCTAAATCATTTTATGCTTTACTTTTTTTATGTATTGGTTATGTTTAGATTATTTATTTCAAATTGTGATAGCAATAATGAATTCTTTTTACTAGATACATTGCTAATTTTGGTTACAAGAGTATAGATTGCTACTGATACTTAGTTTCTCAACCTTAGAGGAATGACATGGAAGTTGACCCCAGTGAAAACAGTGATAGACCAAATTATATAATATATATAGTAACCAATTGGTAATTTTACAGTTTTGGGCATCTCCATCATGTTTCATGGCAATAACACTGAGAATGATGATGATGATGATGATGATGATGATGATGATGATGATGATGATGATGATGATGATGATGATAATGGTGATGATGATGATATGAAAGAGAAAAAAAGCTGGAATAGTATATTTAGAAATCTGCATATGTTATATAACAGCTGATTCTGAATAAAGATTCAACTTTGCACAAATCTTTTGGTAAACATTAATAAAATGACTGTTCAAAAAGCTAGGGATTATATTCCCAAAACTTTAATGGTTTACACTGAAAATAATGTCTTGACTTACACAGATTTACTGAATAAGGAAGAATCAACATATTTCTAGAGAACTGTTTGGCAATTTTGAGTAGATGGTCGTTTTTAAGGCATTCCTGGACATTGTAGAGTTTAGTCTAATTACTCAACTAGTAAAACACAATCACCACTGATAGAGGAAATATTACCAAAAAAAGATTAAAGTGAAAGATGAAGAGGGTGAGAGTGTGCATCAATCAGATGGATGGGACTGGCTTAAAGACAACATGTGTCTTTTCTACGATCAGACACAGTAGTTGAAGCTAAAGAAACAACAAGCTGCAAACACAAAAATAATATATATCTAGTTAGATCTAATTGTAAACTCCTGTTTAGATGGCATCATCTTAGAAAGAGGTGTGTACAGATAATAAACAAATCTTAGTAGCTTTACACATTAGGGACCTAATTAAATAATTAGAGTTTAACAAGGCAAAATATAATAAGCACTGCTCTTCGGCAAGTGTTCTGTAATGGCAAATGCAACAGTAACAGCAAATATAAGTTGTTTCATACAAATATGTGCAAGCACTTAGAAGTCATATTGTTTTTGCAGAAGGAAAGGAATATTTCTTCCTCTCTTTTTTTTTTTTATTATTTTGTCAGTCTTTAATTTCAGTGAATGCAAGCATTGAATAGTCTTTTATAGTATATTCATATTTATAGTAAATTGAATAGATCAAACTTAATCTAATAATAATAATAATAATGATTATGATGATTTCTTACATTGGCACAAGGCTACGAATTTGTAGGAGATGGGTAGAATAGAATTCATCAACTCCAGTATATGACTGGTACTTATTTTATTGGCCCATCCCTAGAGCAAGAGGAAAGTTATGAAACCCAGGCAGGATGTGAATATAGAAGAACCAAAACTAAATACTGTAACTAGACTTACTTTGACAGTAAAAAAAAAAAATGGAAAATTGTAGTGTTTATGTTTTCCTTGTTCATTAGTGAAGTGTAATGGTTAAAATAAGGAAGTGCAACAGTCACAAACTCATTTACTAACAAATTACAGCCACACAACAATGCCTGTCACAAAATAATTATAGTATTATTGTTACTATTACTACTATAAATATTGTTACTATTACCATTAGCTTCATTACTTGCTAGTAACGATGGCTGTAATAATAGTAAAAACAATCATTTCTAGCAATGACATAAGGCCAAATATTCGGGGATCATTAAAGTCAACTGAACTGACCACACAGCAAGCAGATTAACCAAATGGCATATAATGAAACATAATAGTGTTATTGTTTATCCCCAGGTCAGTCCTGATAAAGCAGACTTACGATCAAAGGTGTTCCAACCATGACCATCCACGTCTTGTATTCAATTGTAATGTTTCTATGATTTCATTAAACAATGCGCTTCTCACTTTTAAGACAACAGGGTGTGATTTGAGGGCGATCTGGTCGGTGTTTCTAGCAGGTCAAATAACCACCCAGACTCCTTTGTTGGATTGTAAAACGCTAAAGTGATTCCAACAACTAGTATCAGTAAAACAAGAAAACAAAAAACAAAAAAAGAAATCTTTGACATCAGAATGAATAGATATGTTCCTATAGAATATAGATAAACTTAAAATACTATATGTAAATATTTACTGTCGCAATGGAGAGAAATTTAATGAAATGGGCACATTTTGATTGACGTTGTTAGTGGTATTAAGACATGGCTGGTAGCACTGTATTTCTCTTTCAATGTTCCCAACAGGTGGAAGGGGTGACACGGAGCGAATGGTATTGTTGCCTTGAGAGTAGTACAACTTGTAGTCATTGACGGATGAAGGAAGCTCACTTGTCAATGCTTCTGATGTAGCATGACGGTGAGCAGATGTCACAAAACTGGCTTCCTGCGAAGCAAGGCTGGTGACGTGAGGGAAAGTTTGCATTTGGTCATGAATATCTGTATACTGTGGGTGTTGCTGCTGCTGTTGTTGCCGTTGCTGTTGTCGATGTTGCCGCTGCTGTTGTTGGTGATGATGCTGATGAATTATACTAGATTGATGCTGGCCTCCTCCACTCTGTTCATGATGGGGGGTTGTTGGAGGAGAGCCGTGGTTGTCAGACAGAGAAATAACTGGACTGTTGTTGTTACTAGCATTGTTATGATTACTCATGTGTAATGAAATGTCCTCACTGGAAGGAGTGTAACCACTGTAAGAGGACTCATTGTATGGTGAATGGCCTGAACTGCCACTGGTTTCCAAATCAATAACTATAGGTTGTCTACTACTATCTTTAACTTGTTTTAATATTCTGCCTGAACCCTTACATTCAGACATGACTTTGTAGAGAATTCCATCAGAGCTGCCTTTTCGTTGGTCGCTGTTTCCGACCTGATGAATGGGCACCATAATGGGTGATCTGTATAGGCCGCTAACTGGTTTGGTTTTACGCTTGTGAGACTTATTAGCAGTTTCTGATGTATCATTGATGGGGAGTAGAGGTTTGATATGAACATGCATCTGAAAAAGAAATTCATAAGTAAATAAATGGTTAACATATCACATCGCAATTTTTAACTAAACACACTGCATCTCATCGAAACAATTGGGAAACTTTTATAATAGTGGCTGATGTGCATGAATATAGTTCTTGTAACAACAATATGGTACCATATATTCTAGTGCAGTGGATATAACAGCATTACATTCAACTAAATTTATTCAGTTTCATTATCCTAAATAACTAGTATAGTGCACCATACATTGCACATCTTCAGATATCTATCTGATGTTAGAATTTCTTACATAAACAGCATAATAGAATAGGTGACAAAATAGATGCCAGTTTTATATAAATAATACAGTAGAATAAGTGATAGCAGCTCCCGATAAGATGCCATATAAGTATTACTCAATGACTTTACCTAGAGTATTATGAGTAAATATAAATTTATAAAGATGGTGCTAAATCTAAGAACTAGAATCTCACACTCACACACACACACTCAAAGCTGCATACATGTATGCATATACAAGCACAAAATTCATACCTGCACACAACTATATTGCTTTGAAATCAATAACTCTTTATAGCTCACATGCGAAAAGTCTTTAAAACATTATTGGAGATTAGAGTTCAATCAGATTTGTAAAACAATATAGTATCAAAGTCACAAACCAATCACAACCAGTGCTGTACTTGAGGACCTGACACCATTGACAAACACAACTGGTAAAACCTAATGATATCACATTCTATACAGTGACTGATAACTTTGCATTAGCAATCATTTTCACAGTTACCACAATACTTCAGCATTAACAAAATCAATCTCCTGCAAATGCTCATCAAAATTATTAAGACAAACAGGTGTATGAATCATTTAATTCTACATGCTTAGATATCTTTCTTCACTAATAATTCCTATAAACATGACATTAAATTTTATAGTTTTTCTTATGAACATCTTTTTGAAAATGACAATTAAATTACACACAACAGATATCAGATGCACCATCTAGTAGCAAAAATTATAATGTAAGAGGCTGCAACCTAGTCACAGAAATCATTTGAACAACATTTCTGTGGTTGAAATCAAATGCTGATCAACATCATCTTTGCAGGTAATATCATCTTCTAAGAGTCAAAATTTTATTTGGTGTGAAACACTGTAGATATATCACTAAACCATATCAAGGTGGGGGAAAACCACATCCATATCTATAACAATAATTGAAATACATAGCACAAAAAAAAACAGGTTGAACGCTGAGCTGATAACAAAGCTAACAAAAAGCAAAATCAATTAGGCAATAATGTTTCTACAAAATTGTGTGAGTGTTTGTGTGTGTGTGTGTGTGTGTGTGTGTGTGTGTGTGTGTGTGTGTGTGCGCCTGTGTGTGTGTGTGTGTGTGCGTCTGTGTGTGTGTGTCTGTGTGTGTGTGTCTGTGTGTGTGTGTCTGTGTGTGTGTGTGTCTGTGTGTGTGTCTGTGTCTGTGTCTGTGTGTCTGTGTGTGCGTGTGTGTGTGTGTGTGTGTGTGTGTGTGTGTGGCTCAAATCCCAATAAAATAATTAAAACAAAATTTCCTAAAGATTTGAGGCTGTATAAATTCATTGAAGACTTAGATATGGTTTAATTACATGTAAATATAAAAATATATTTTAAGGATTATAAATAATAATCATGTTTCCAAGTGAAACAATGGATTAGGGTTTAACAATAACTTTACTCAAGAGTCTTACGGCTGTTGAGTTTTATAAGAATTTGGGTAAAAACATTCTTGGAAATATACAAATGGAATAGGAAAGAAAGACTCATAGAATTGGCCGAACTTATTAAACTTACCATAGGCAACATATTTTAAAAAGTTCAAATATTTTACGATGTGGACATAAAAGAGCCCCGATGGGTACACTAAAAACAAAATAGAATACATGGTAAGTAGTAAAATACATAAAGTATATGATAGCAATGTAGTATATACTAACTTTGGAATAGTTAGAAACCAACGTATCAAAACAGACAATAAGGTGATATCACCCTCACTTGTATCTTTGAAAATAAGCTGAGACTAATGAAATGGCTTCAAATGAAATACATAAATAAATAAATAATATATATATGTATATATAGTAGATAATCCAGGTATTTACCTTGGGAAGAACATCTATAAACGAAGGCCACATGAAAATTGTGAAAGGGAATATCCCTTATGAAACTGCTGTTTCAGATAAACAGAAAATCTGCAAATTCCATTTTCATCAAAGAATATTAATAAGGAAAAATTGAACATTGGAATTTGGGATATTATTTTTATTTCATAGCTGACAATAATATCAATAACTCCATGGTAACTAATTTGTGTTATGCTTATAAAAATGTCCATTATTAATGATGTGATCATATTTGTTATGTAATGTACCTACATAGCCATCCATGGAATTGTCTTGTCATATCTCTTTATGAAAACAATACAATAAGAACAATATTGCTTTGATGAAAGCTTTGATGAGACAATTCCATGGATGGCTATGTAGGTACATTACATAATATATAATGTAGGTACATTACATAATACATGTGACTAAATCATTAATAACAGATATGTTTATACACATAAGACAAAATTAATCACTATGGAATTGCTGAAACAATTGTCAACCAAAAAATAAAAATATCACAAATTCCAATCTTCAATTTTAATTACATATATATGGATAGATATAAAACACTTTCATGCTCATGTTTTCATATACAGATAATATTGGATATAATGAATCAAGTAAAATCAGTAAAAGAAAAAGGGTAGTTTATCAATTTAGAAGCCATTTCATAAAATATTGTCCTACAAAGCAGAAATAATAGAAATAAACTTAAAACTATAACAGGTTGTTATAATGAAAAAGAACAGAACTGAAGAAGATTTTGTAAATGTATATAACACTGACTAGCATATATATATATATATATATATATATATATATGAACAAAATAGCAAAAGTAAATAGAAAGACAAAAAAAAATTAAATTAAAATTAAAAGAGAAGCAAAGAAAACAAAGGAACTGGTTTAGTGTATGGTTTTAAGCCATAATAACAGTAAAAAGAAAAGCTGGATAATGATGGGAAGTAAAATAGATTTCATTAACTTAATCATTTAACTGTATAAATACAATCAAATGTTTGGTTCTCAGTCATTGTAATGTAGTAAATTAATATAACTTCATATTCAGGAGTGGCTGTGCAGTAAGTAGCTTGCTTACCAACCACATGGTTCTAGGTTCAGTCCCACTACATGGCACCTTAGGTAAGTGTCTTCTGCTATAGCTCTGGGCTGACCAAAGCCTTGTGAGTGGATTTGGTAGAGGGAAACTGAAAGAAGTCCATCATCTCCTTTGCTCTCTCATTGCTCCCACGACCATTGGCCATCTTTCTTTCTTTTCCTAATTTGCGTTTATTTCTTTCCTTCCAATTCAGCTGGAAGAATCAGACGCATTTTTGTCTGTCTCCTGTCCAAGCTTGCTCCTCTGTGTTTGCCACTTCACCTCGTTTAGGCTTAGCAGCCCTTCCTGTTTGTTTTCACTGTCCCGTTTTTGTTACCAATTTTGACCCTCCGCAAAATCACAAATTTTATTTAATTTGCTTTGCGGGAGCAACTGTTTATTGAAGGTGTGTCTTGTCGTGAATTGCTTGAAATACGGATTAGAAAAACAGCAGACAACTGATGAAGGGTCGTTCTTTATGTGCTTGTCTTGTTTTCCATTTGTTTCTTTCATTGTTCACAAAAAAGTTCATATTCCATGTATTTGTATTTCATATTTTCGTATTTTATGTTGTTTACGTTCTGTAACGTCCTGTGCCCACATATGCATATGTATATATCTAAGTATGTACATATATGTATGTATATATGCATATATATCTTATTCGTGTGTGCGTGTGTGTGTGTTTGTCTGCTTGTGTGTCTGTGTTTGTCCCCCCACCATCGCTTGACAACTGATGCTGGTGTGTGTACATCCCTGTAACTTAGTGGTTCAGCAAAAGAGACCAATAGAATAAGTACTAGGCTTATAAAGAATAAGTCCTGGGGTCAATTTGTTCCAGCATGACTGCAGTCAAATGACTGAAACAAGTAAAAGAATAAAAAAATAAATCATTTTCTATAATTTAAATTTCACAATTCTACGGATCTTTTGCAATGGAGAAGTGAATTTTATGTGTTTACACAAATAAAAAGAAAAGTTTTTAAGTCTTAATTTGTGTCCCTTTCCATTGAGTTTAAATTCTACTACAGTTGACTTTTTTTTTCCATCCTGTTAGGGTCGATTAACTAGATTGCTAGGCTAAAGTATTGGGTCATCCCATGAATAATGCAGTTTTTTCAAATACATGAACTAAAAGTTGGAGGAGCATGGGATAAACTACCTGCATCAATTTGTGATAAAAGCAGGTAGTAATTTTACCTTCTACTTATTCTTAGTGCAAGTTTTGAAGAATGCAGTTCGATTTTAACAGTTATCTTCTCAAAACTATAATGGAAGTGACAAAGGAGCAAATTCAACATATTTTGCTTTACAAGTTCAGTAAAGGCAACAACACAAAGGAAAGTGTGAAGAATATTAATGCAGTATATGGGGATCAGACAATAAGTGTAAGCCAGTGTCAACAGTGGTTCCAGAAATTCTGAACCAGAAACTACAGCCTAGAAGACAAGCCTCGTCCTGAAAGATCTGTAGAGCTCAACGAGGATGTCCTGCAAACCCTGGTGGAACAAAATCCCATCATAACTGTTGAGGAACTAGCAGAGAAGCTTGGATTTGGTCATTCAACCATTCATTGACACCTGCATGCCATCGGAAAAGTCAACAAACTGGGGTCAATGAGTTCCTCACAAACTTTCCGAGTTTAATCATGTGCAGAGAGTGAATGTGTGCTCTTCTTTGCTGTCACATCTCATGAATGAGACCTTTTGTGGACTGAATAGCGATTGGTAATGAGAAATGGATTCTCTATAAAAAATGTCAAGTGCTGGAGACAGTGAGTAGAGAAAACAGAAACACCGACACCTCAGGCTAAAGAAGGTCTTCACCTACATAAGGTGTTATTATCTGTTTGGTGGGATATGAAAGGTTTAGAGTTCACTTTGAACTTTTAAACCCAAACCAAACAATCACAAAGGAGATCTGCTATGAGCAGCCTGAGTTGTTTTAAGTCAGTTCTGGAAGGAAAACAACCATCTTTGGTTTCAAGACGAAAAGTGTTCTTCCATCAGGATAATGCTCGGACACATACAGCAAGGATGACATCTTAAAGGCTGGAGCAGTTTGAATGGGAAACAATGCCCCACCCACCATATTCACCAGAGATTGCCCCATCTGATTATCATTTATTCCCCAGTCTTCAAAATCATTTGGACAGAAAAGATATGAATTCGGTAGATGAGGTCAAAACAGTACTGGAAGAGTATTTTTTGTCATGGACAAGTGAATTTTGGAAGAGGGGCCTTGCAAGTCTACCAGAAAGATGGAAGAGCATTGCAGAAAATGAAGGAGAGTATATTTTAGATTAAAAAAGAACTCTGTTTATCTTAATTTTGAAAAATTAAAGAAGTATAAAAAAACCACATTATTTATGGGATGACCTAATATTTGTCTTAATATCACTGACTATACCCTGCTAAATGTATGGCTTTATGCTTAGTTAGAAAAAAAATAACAAAGAAATAGCCATTGAAGCTACTGCTGTAATTCTTTCCAATTTGACATTCTTTTATATTATCTGTTTCATACCTCAGCTTCTTCCTACAGCTTAGAGATACAACACTTTACAAATGATGTCTGGTAGTTCCAGCTTCTCACACCGGATTTTGGTTTTCTTTGAGGAGTACACCAATCATAATGAGTATCTCACTCATTCATGAAGCTCTATGAATATACTCTACTTCATATGCTAGGTTTCACTACCTTTCAACTTGCTCATTTTCCATCTTCATAATATTCTAATCTTATGCCAGTCAATAAAAATCCAGAATGTCAATAAAAATCCATTCTTTGTCCCATAAGAGAGTGATATTTGGTCAGTTATGTTGCAGCTTCTTATCTGTGTAGATTGCCATATCTCATGTGAGTTTCACTTGATCATTCTCTGTAACTGGCAAGGGTTGGTGTTCATACCACTAATAAACCCTTTAAGGCAGTGCTCCAGCATGGCCACAGTCAACTGACTGAAACAAGTAAAAGAATAAAAGAATAAAGTAATGTAAATTACAGAATCTTTTGCTTGTTATCAATTTCAGCAAAATAAGAGTTCATTATGTGAAACTATAAGAGTATTGTACAGAGTAAAGGATGAACCACAGAAACTGTAGAGTCACAATTAAGTGTCCAGCTTTCTATAACCATACACTAGAGAATGTTGGGAAAATTTTAAATCAAGCAATAAAAACTACACCAAAAATACAGAAATAAAGGAGAGGGAAGGAATACAAATTAAATAAATAGATATGTATGTATGTATACATATGTGTATATATACATATATATGTATATATAATATTTTCAAATCATAACTGTTTATCACCTTTAGTGTATGGGATTTTAAACTGCTTTCATTGGTATAACTTCTGTTGCAGATGACACAAGCATGTTGTTTGTTTGCAGCTTTTTTCACCTGATCGTCATGGTTACGTAAGTGATGTTGGAGATTGGACAGCTGTGCAAATGAGCGGTCGCAGTCACCTAAAGTGCACTTGTAAGGTTTTTCTCCTGTAGAAATAAAACAAATAAAATTATTTTCAGTTGAAAATCTTATTTTGAGTCAAAGCAACACCAAAAGAGATGGGAAGATATTAAAAGAAACGAAATTTTTTTAAGTTTGAAAACAATGGTGTTGAAATATTTTTAAGACTTACACAAAAAGGTAAACAAAAGCGAAACAGCTACAATAAAGCAAAAAACATCTTAATTAATCCTTCTCATTTGAATAGTTTTTATTAATAGACTTGCACTATTTTCAACTCTTCCAACCCACCCCACCCCACCCCTTTGTAGAAGCTCATAGCTGGCCAAGTTATTAGGATTGGATCTCTGACCTACTAACAAAAGTTTTCTTATTTTTGTAGCACACAGTCAGCACTGCATCTTATCCCAAACAAACATACATACTCTCAATGATCTAATCCAGTAGTTCCTAAACTTTTTCAGGCTGCCACCCACTTGGCAACCAGGCCATATTCCTAGCGTCCCCCCACTCTCCCCACCACAAATATAGACCACTTTCTGCAGTAAATTCAAAACAACTGTATTTCACAAAAAAGACTTAAACCTAATTAACTTATTAATATTTTTTTTTTTTTTTACATCTACCACCCCATTTTGGCCACCCCATTATCATCCACTTTTCTTCAATGCTCCCCTGGACCATTCCACTGCCCTCAAGGGGGAAGTTTGGGATTTTGGATTTTGTTCCACCAGGGTTTGCAGGACATCCTTGTTGAGCTCTAGAGATCTAATTCATCTAGCTTTAAAATGATGACAAGGAGGCAGTAACACTGCTGAACACAACAGGAATATTGTGTAATTAACAAGTATTTTCTTAATTTCAGATTTTTTAAGGTAGGTATTGGCTGCAAGAGATGGCACCTTATCCATGAACATACCTGTCTTTCAACTCCTTAACTGCTTATAATTTAAGGCTTTAAAAAAAGCCATAGAATGAGCATGTGACGTTTCAATTGTCAACCATACTTTCACTGACTTTCCTTCTGTCCATAGCTTAGATCTACAGAGGTAGTGCTGATCAAAGCTATTAAAGAATAACACTTAGAACACAGAAGCAGTGTGCAAGATGATGGCAACTCAAATTGAAATCTAACATAACTAGCGTCACTGAATTATTTCATTTCAAAACTATTCTTCATTTATGAGACCAGAATACAGAGCACCCATGCTGGTGCTACATAAAAAGCACCTGTGCTGGTGCTATGTAAAAAGCCATAAAAAAACTAGCCAAAACAGACAATTGGAGCCCAAGTAGCTCTCCAGCTTGCTAGCTCCTGTCAAACCATCCAACCCAGGTTAGCATGGAAAATGGACATTAAATGATGATGATGAATTCCAAACCATGCTTGAAATTGTCTTCTATATTTGCTAGAAAATGAAAATCACATTAACTATTGACTAATATCATTTTTTCCATCAATTCATATTTATTTCTACCAGCCCTTTAACGTTCCATACAACAATGTTTTTTCATTCAAATGACAACTATAAACAATGCATTTTTCCCCACACCCATAAATGGACAAATCTTGTACATGTTCTTTGTGATTCCTTCCTCAATATATCAGCAAAGTATAGTGAAAGCCATACATAGTTGATGAGGTTAAAATAATTAACTTTTCAAAATCCTCTGTATTAATATCTAAATACTAATTTGCCTATCTATTAAAATTACATCCTCTTTTTTTTAAGAATTAGCCAGAAGAGGAAAGAGCAACACTTATGAGAATTTTCACGGCCTCCATAACTGGTAGAAGGAAGGGAAAAGTTATCTTTTAAGAGGAAACCTAGTTCAGATGCTGACAAGAGAAAGGACTTTGCTTAGGCAGATAAATATCTTCTATCATAGCCATGTGTTGTCCAAAGTTTTGGGAATTAAATCTGGTAACCAGAAACTGTGTGGAAGTTTGGTGGGGGAACTGTTCCTGTTCTGGGGTGGTAGACTTAATTTATTGTCTGGTTTAACTCTTTAGCCTTTCAACTGGTCATATCCAGCCCAATACTGTACCTTTTTTTATATTTAAAGTGGCCAGATCTGGCTCTCACACCTATCCTACAATGTCATTCTAAAAATAAACGAGTACATAATTGAAATCTCAAAGTAAATGGATAATGCATGAGTAATTCAAAACAATGTGGATAAGTAAGCAAACATTAGACAGAATGATCTGAATGATAAAGGGTAAACACTATCACCAGCTAGGATATAGCCAATAACTTCAAGCCATCTACTTATTTTATCAATTACAGAAGGCTACATAGGATTTAAACTGAGTATGTAAAGGAACATAAACAAAATTAACAAAGTGTTTGTTCAATGCTTTACCAATTCTACCATCCACCAGGAACATATATATATATATATGTGGGGCGAGGTTGGAACCTTACAACACAGTAGATACATATATACATATATTTAAAACAATTGCAGCGTCAAAGGTGTTTATAAGTCATTTAAAAACACACAAAAAAACCGTTATATTCACTTCAACATTTAAATTTAATTTACCAAAATATTTTCGTTGCTTTGAGACCACATCCTGATCACTGACAAAATTCCATGCTGTATCTCAATTTTGTCAGTGATCAGGTTGCAGTCTCAAAGCACCGAAAATATTTTGGTAAATTAAATTTAGATGTTGAAGTGATTCTAACGGTTTTTTGTGTGTTTTTAAATGGCTTATAAACACCTTCCATGCTGCAATTGTTTTGTTTCAGCACACGATCTCAGATCAGGTCACTTGCTATACAAGTACATCTCCATAATATATATATATATATATATATATATATATATATATATATATATATATATATATATATATATATATATATATATATATACATATATTAATAGTAATGGTAAGACAACACAAGAATGAAAGAGACCTCGATATTATGTAAATAGAGGAATTTATTTGTAATATAATGTGACAATTATCCGGTTGCCATAATAAAACTTTGAGTTTCGAACGTCGGGACGGAAACCTGCACTGGCATCTCTTCGGTTATCGAGGCAATTAAAAATATGCAATGAAAATGACCATTAAACAAAGGGAAATTACTATTTAAATGACCATTATTAAGACAAAACAGCTATTAGAATGACCATTAAATAAGGGAAAAAACTGAAGGGGAGGAAGTAAAAAGTAAAGAAGTAAGAAAGCTCATAGCAATCGTGTGTGCGCGCATGTACATACATATACATGCGCGCACGCATACCCACGTACATGTGCCTATATGCATATGTTCACTCAGACTCGCATGAAACACACACGCACACCCTCACATAAGTCAAATAGATGCACATATATATGCAACCATGCATGTACACGTATACAAATCCACACACATGTGCACAAATACAGACATACACATACCTATACGTGCAGTTATCAAATACACACATGCTCACACACACGTGCACATAACCATACGCACACAGTTATATTCAAATACACATGCACACACATACAAATCCACACACACGTGCACGCACACACACACACACTTACACATACCTATACGCGCAGTTATCAAATACACACATGCGCTCACACACACACACACGTGCACATAACCATACACGCACAGTTTCGTTCAAATGCATGTCTAAAAAACATACATGCTATATATGCATATGCTCACATACACTCACATGGGCTCCCACGTACATATGCAACCATACACATGTGCATATACATGCACATATATACATACCCACCCAAACGCACACATGTGCACAAAAATTTCATATACACATCTATATATGCACAAGAAAATGCAGGGTGGAAGGTAAAATACAGGAAAAAAGTGTAAAAATATATAAAGCAATAAAAATATAGCTGTTTTGTCTTAATAACGGTCATTTACATAGTAATTTCCCTTTGTTTAACAGTCATTTTCATAGCAAATTTTTTCAATTGCCTCGATAACTGAAGAGGTGGCGGTGCAGGTTTCAACCCCGACATCCGAAACTCAGAGTTTTATTATGGCAACTGAATAACTGTCACATATTATATTACAAATAAATAAATATATATATATATATATATATATATATATGTATATATATATATATATATATATATGTATATATATATATATACAGTTGAATGTTCTATTAAGGTAGGCTCAACAAAAATATTACTCCATCCAGTGAGAGATAAACATAATTTAAATGATATTAAATGACATATATACATAATTTTTTTTTAAATCTCAGTAATGATTTCAAGAGTCAAGAATAAAGTATGTAAGACAGGCATAAACAAAAATATTCTTAACTGAAATCAACAAAGTAAAATATAGTTTTATTTTGTAATACAGAATACACTGCATACATTCAAACACAGATGTACACAGACATAGTTGGAATGCTGTATCACAAACAGGTATACTTAATTGTAATCTTAGGCATATTTCTATACAGGCTCATATATAAAAAGCCATACATATATACATAAATTTATGTATAGTTGCATAAATATACATATCAATTCATAAAAAAAAATCCAATGGCATATATACCTACTTGCATCATAACTACACACAGACATATTCTCATTTAAGCTTACCAAGTCATATCCATTTAGAAATATATCTAAATACACACAATATACATCCTCAGACATTGAGGACATGGAGATGATGTGACTTTCAATCATACACAAGTACGTATGCTCTTATCGACAGCACCAAACACAACCCATGCACACAATTGACATCATACATCGCTAGAAACATATAAGTAGAAACATCACACTGATCAGATCAGAGAGCCACAACCATTCACATCACATGCACATAGCCTGCAGCATAAACACAAAGAACAAAAAATCACACCATATTACACATCTTATACGCCACACAGCTCCATGTCACACACTGCCCTGCACTACACATCACATATCATATCACACAACACTACCCTAAACCAAATCACATACAATATAGCTGCATGCTACATCCACCTATCCTACTATGCTTTACTACACAAATCCTTGCACATTAGCATACTACACATAAGACTACACTGCACAACACATCACACATGCACAGTGCTACACATCCCCACTTCGGCATACTGTATTACATTACAGCTCACCACACCACAACCATCCAAGAACAACTACAAGAAATCTCTGACCTGTGTGTATGCGATGGTGCTGCTGTAGATGACAGAGTTGTTTGAAAGATTTATCACAATAGCTACAGTGGTATTTGCGTGCACCAGTGTGTACAAGATTATGCTGAATTAACTGTTGCTTGCTCTTAAAACCTTTAAAGCATGTTGGACAGGGAAATTTACGATATAGCTTGTCAAGATTCTGTTCTCCTCCTTCTCCAACTGTTTGCTCTCCAGGGTTCATGGATACAGGGTTATTTGCATCAGATGTTAGCGACATAGTAGCAGACTGGTTCCCAGATGTCATTGATGTTGCTGTTGAGGGTGTAACAAGTGTAGAACATGCAAATTTGCGATAGATTTTATCAATGTTGTTTCCATCCATATTCATATGTCTTGTTTCATTTGGCATGTTTGACCTCATGTTCATTGATGTATGGTTTGCACTTCCAGGAGCCATCGGCACATGAGTTCCAACTCCAGGAGTCATTGAAGATAACACGGAGCGGGATGAGGAATTAGTTCGATTTTGTTGGCCCCCTTGAGAGTGGCACTCAGATTCTGCCATTCCTCCAGAACATCACTGCAATAATAAAATTTTAAAATGAAACACACTGCTTAACCAATAAAAAATCATGCAAATTATTATTTAAAAAAAGCAAAAAATATTTAAAATATAATTATATATATATAAATATATATATACATATACACACACACACACACTTATAATCTTGTGGTTAAGAAGTTCATTTCTCTATTATGTGGTTTTGATTCCACTGTGCAGATCCTTGGGCAAGTGTATCTCTGCTGCAGATTAATCAAAGCCTTATGAATAAAATTTAGGAGATGGAAACTGTGTATATCAGCACACACTGAACAAAAATAAAGAGGTAGTTAGTTTCAATTAGGGTATCACCTTTTACTTCAAGCACAGCTTGCCAATGATACAATAAGTATTAGACAAAGTACTGGGATTGATACAACCAACAAAAACCCTTGAAAATGTAGTGGATGTTGCCAAGAATAAACACTTAAACATGAAATAAATGTACTTATTCTTCAATGAGATAAACTGAGTACTGTATCTTTACTAAGAGTTTTAAAGTAATTATATCCACTATAAAAAATACTATTTTTGTCATCTATCATAGTATAATAACTTTGATAAAAGTCAAAATATGTTTTTGGGCAAAAATAAGCTAAAGGCAAAGATAGTCAGCTAATCATTTCTCAATTCTTGACAATGACATGTCTGGATTCAGTTGCTGAAAAAATGAGTTTTAAATTGAAATGAAACTCTATTTTTACAAGCAGTGTTATTCACTATTTCTTTCCACATCTCATGTCTTCCTCTCAATACAAAAATGTATTTCCATCCAACTCATTTCTGATTCACAATATTTTATACAGAATAGTGTCTTCTCATGATTTAACAGAATTATGCCTACCACTTTTGGGTGCCTATTTTTCATGGCTCTGGCTCTGGCAAAACAAGATCACTTGATAGAGTAGAGTAACAGTACTGAGGGAGGTGGTTTTGTCACCTGACACCATGCTTGCACATGGCATGAATAGCTCTGACCAGCCATTCATGTGATCCTAGATTCTGCAGCAACCACCAGATTAGGGAGCAAGGAAAGTAGTTCAATTTTCTCTAAGTTAACCATTATAATTCTGTTATTTATAAACATTTCTCAGCTAATTCAGTTAGTTTCAAGGAGGTTGTAAATGATTAGGTCATCTTCTTAACACAAGCCCATAGCATATTTCCAGTTGGGAGGATGAAAGAAAACTGAATAGTATTGTATATGTTTCAGGATACAATTTCATAGGTCATGCTCAGAAGAGAATTAATAATCACATAAGAACTAAGCATTTTGTTGCTTTTAATTTGAAAGATAACATTGTGCAGCAGCTTCTGATAGTACAGCTCATGGACAACCAGCATCTTGTAAGTAAATGTGGTAGATCAAACTTTGCAGAAGCCCACTGTGTGTGTGTGTGTGTGTGTGTGTAATATATATATATATTATGATGATGATGATGATGATGATGATGATGATGATGATATATACGTATGTGTGTGTATGTGCATCATGTTTGTCTCTCGTTACTTGACAAATGGTGTTGGTTTGTTTACATCCCCACAAGTTAGTGATTCAACAGAAAAAAGAAAGAGAGGGACTGATAGAATAAGTACCAAACTTGAAATAAGTAGTGGAATCGATTTTATTGACTAAACTCTTCAAACTTGTGCCCCAGCAAGGCCACAGTCTAATGACTACAAAAAGTAAAAGAGTAAAATAATAAAAGAATTCAAACCTAAAAGTTAATGTCTTCAGGTCATACAGTATATGTATATACAATACGCCATCTGTTGCTGGTACAGATGATGTAGAATAATGCTTAACAACTTTATATATAATGCATCATAAGTAAATTTGCCCTGTTATATAATAGACAAACTAAGTTCATTTGTACTAAAAACTTATTTTACTTGGTATTTTTGTTCTATGTGGTCTAATCTAAGCACTTTAATTAAGTCGTTAATTTTAAAATCACTATTTGAATAGCTTTATTAAAGTGTGCCTTGAAACAACTGAAATATGATGCCTGTACACTATATTGCACAATGAGTGCATTATGCAGCTAATGCAAACAAATACAAAACCCAGATCAGTCACTCAACATTCCATACAAATGCAGTTTGGATGTTTTCTGCAATTACTATTACAGAACATTCATATTTGCTAGGCCTGGTCATGTAGTGTGAACAGTATCCCCCAGCTGTGATCATCATCATCATCATCATCATCGTTTAACGTCCACCTTCCATGCTAGCATGGGTTGGACGATTTGACTGAGGACTGGTGAAACCGGATGGCAACACCAGGCTCCAATCTAATTTGGCAGAGTTTCTACAGCTGGATGCCCTTCCTAACGCCAACCACTCAGAGAGTGTAGTGGGTGCTTTTACGAGTCACCCACACGAAAACGGCCACGCTCGAAATGGTGTCTTTTATGTGCCACCCGCACAAGAGCCAGTCCAGGGGCACTGGCAACGATCTCGCTCGGAAACCCTACAAGGCCAGTCAGGCGGTATATATATATATATATATATATATATGTCTGTACGTATTGTCGTCGTCGTTTAACGTCCGCTTTCCATGCTAGCATGGGTTGGACGATTTGACTGAGGACTGGTGAAACCAGATGGCTACACCAGGCTCCAATCTGATTTGGCAGTGTTTCTACAGCTGGATGCCCTTCCTAAAAGCCAACCACTCAGAGAGTGTAGTGGGTGCTTTTACGTGTCACCCGCACGAAGGCCAGTCAGGCGGTACTGGCAAAGGCCACGCTCATCTCGCTCGAGAAACCTCATGTGTCACCCGCACAAGAGCCAGCCCAGGGGCACCAGCAATGATCCCGCTCGAAAATCCCAGAACCCCACACAAGAGCCAGTTCAGAGGCACCGGCAACGATCTCGCTCGAAGAAATTTCATGTGTCACCAGCACAAGAGCCAGTCCAGGGGCACTGGCAACAATCTCGCTCGAAAAACCTCATGTGTCACCCGCACATGAGGTTTTGAGCGAGTGATGTAGTCACTAAAACCAAAAACTATATCATAATTGTTCAGCATTTCTTACATCTTGAATGTAAACACAACCTTATACAAATAACTGAATAACACTGAAAATGTAATGAAACAAATTCCTCCACATAGTAGGGGAGGGCGCTAGATAGATGGATAGATGGTATAATTGGTAGAACATCAGAGAGCATGCCTTGTGATATTTGTTTATGCCCCTTACATTCTGAGTTCAAATCATGTAGAGATCAACTTTTCCAGTCATCCTTCCAGTGAAATACTACTTATACAGTACCCGGGTAATGGTAGGATGGGGAAGCATAGTCAAGTACACTCCTGAAGGCAATATCCCCAGCATGGCCACAATCCAATGAAAGATTAAAAGAATATAAAAGTAATATAACTCAGCAACAAATCTCATCATGATACATAAGCGCAGGAGTGGCTGTGTGGTAAGTAGCTTGCTTACCAACCACATGGTTCCAGGTTCAGTCCCACTGCGTGGCACCTTGGGCAAGTGTCTTCTACTATAGCCTCGGGCCGACCAAAGCCTTGTGAGTGGATTTGGTAGACGGAAACCGAAAGAAGCCCGCCGTATATATATATATATATATATATATATATATATATATATATATATATATTTATATATGTATGTATGTATGTATGTATGTGTGTTTGTGTGTCTGTGTTTGTCCCCCCACCATCGCTTGACAACCGATGCTGGTGTGTTTTCGTCCCTGTAACTTAGCGGTTCGGCAAAAAGAGACCGATAGAATAAGTACTAGGTTTCCAAAGAATAAGTTCTGGGGTCGATTTTCTCGACTAAAGGCGGTGCTCCAGCATGGCCACAGTCAAATGACTGAAACAAGTAAAAGAGTAATACAAGAAAGACATCATCAAATTATAGGAGCAGCTCTTTCCTCCCCTAAGATAAATTATCTTTGGGGTGGAAAAGGTCTGCTGTGATGGTTTGCAACCATATTTCAATGGCCCACCAAAGCAGCATCTTCAGCTTAAAAATGAAAGAGCATATTAATAACTGCATGGATGAAGGTTTTTAGAAGACATTAATAAGCATGAGCAACCAGTGAAGAAGTGGGTTTTTGAATGCATATAACAGTTGTTTGGCAATGCTCTGTAAGATCAGTCTATGACATGTGCTTGGAGAATATGCAATTTGTCAATTATGTGAACACTTGGTATTCTAAGATACTTGTTGTCTTCCAAATGTAAAACATCAATAACTTGTAGAAAATCCAAGTTTCAATCTATAAAAAAAACTGCACAAACAATACCTGGAAGACATGGATTTTTGTGTAGAATTTGATCCCCTTTCAGAACCATAGGCTTTAGGCTTATATACATAACTATTTCATTCTTCAATGGGTTATTGATAACAAAGAATAGCCCAGTAAAACATATTTATCTACCAGAACATCAAACTGTTTCAGACCAGAAAGTCCAATTAAGGAAGAATGGGAGACTGCTGATCTGTTCCTAAAAAATACATTCTAAATGTTCAATATCACAAACAGAACATCTCTTGAATAACAAAAGAAATTTACTTTACTTACTTACTTTACCATTATAAATCATTCAGAGTCAATAAAATAACTAACTAATAAATACTAGAACAGGCTTCACCTCTTCCTCAACAAAATATGACCTACTGATAGGCTAAACAAATTATATATGTATTATTATTATTATTATAAAACAAATTAATTATTATTATTATAGTGAGGACAATGAATGGCTCAGTAGAGTACCAAATAGAATGCCTTATTATATTTAGTTATGTCCCTTTACATTCTGAACTCAAATGCAATGAGGTTGACTGTCATTCATCTTTCTAAGATCCATAAAATAATTACCAGCCAATTTAATCAACTGTACTTTCTCCAAAAATATCTGGTTTTGAGCTAATGTTAAATGCTACAAATTATTATTATTACTATTATTATTATTATTATTATTATTATTATTATTGATATTGATAATTATCCTTTCTATTATAGACACAAGGCCTGAAATTTGGTGGTGGTTGGGAACCCTGGCAGAATTTGCACTCACAACGTAAAAACAGACAGAATGTTGCCTAAGCATTTTATCAAACATGCTAATGATTCTACCAGCTCACTGCCTTAAATAATAATAATAATAATAATAATAATAATAATAATAATTGGCTGATGCCAATGTCGCATAACTGGCCCATTTAAAAGTACCCTTCAATCATCTGGCAATATGCTGTGCTTGAGAAGACCTGTTGAGTCAAGTGAAATCATAGTCATGGCCGATGCCAGTGCCACCTGACTGGGACTTGTGCCGGTGGCACATAAAAAGCACCATTCAAGCGTGGCTGATGCCAGTGATGCCTGACTGGCCCTTGTGCCAGTGACACATAAAAAGCACCATTCGAGCGTGGTCAATGCCAGTACTGCCTGACTGAAAAAGCACGCACTACACTCTCAGAGTGGTTGGCATTAGGAAGGGCATCCAGCTGTAGAAACCTTGCCAGATCAGATTGGAGTCTGGTGCAGCCTTCTGGTTTGCCAGTCCTCAGTCAAACCATCCAACCCATGCTAGCATAGAAAGCAGACAGTAAACGATGATGATGGTGATGATGTTACTATTATTATTATTTAACTATTTCACAATACAAATATCTATTATATCATAAAATTTACCATTTTCTGCTTCAAGTGCATATAGCGTCTTTCACATTTTATTTATTCCTTTAGTATGTGTCCCTTTATGTCTCTTTAATTTTACTCTAGTCCTAGAGTTTTTCATATGTGTGCAGTAATATTTCATATAACAGTGCTGTTTTTGTATGTGACATAGGATAATCTTAGTTTAGAATATATTTTATATAATTTTTATCAAACTTAGAGCTCCTAGCATTACTTGAATGTTATAAGTTTTCAATTTTATTTATTTCTAAGTATTTTCTCCATTTATTTCCATCCTTCTCTACTAGACAATTACTCTCGACTCTCCAAGGTGTTGTCATATGTTAGGATTTAAACTTCTACAAACACATTTTTTTTTTATGTCTATGATCCTCAATATCTGGATCAATCAAATAACATAATGGTGATAAAATACTGGCATTAATACTGTGCCTAAGAAATATTCTGTGGCAATACTATAGTACTATAGCAAACGAAAACTGATAAATAACGACAATGAAGTTTCAATTATCTAAACAATCATTTAATGATGGAAGAGTGAATAAACTTATTAAGGACATTGTACCCAATCAATTAGCAATCACTACCCAAAGACACTGACCAGATTTGGAAGGCTTAAAGAAATCTTTTAGATAACAGCCCAATCTTCTGCTTGGTAGCTATAAAAAATTTTGTATGATCACTGTGAAGCAGCTTCAGGTCAAGGACATGTCTAAGCAGCATAGAATATGATGAATGCACAATCAAAAGAAAATTTGTTTTCAATAAATATAGCAAGTACTGAGCAATTTAAATAGTACTTTATTTACTTAGTATGTGGTTTTTATGGTTGCTTAACCCTTTAGCTTTTAAACCAGCCATATCCAGCCAAAATATTCTCCTTGTTCTCTTTGTTTTATATTCAAATTGGCTCACACCAACCCTACAATGTTAGTCTAACAGTATAGTCACATAATCTAAATCTCAAAGTTACAAGATCATCATCATCGTTTAACATCCGCTTTCCATGCTAGTATGGGTTGGACAATTTGACTAAGGACTGGTGAACCAGGTGGCTACACCAGGCTCCAATCTGATTTGGCAGAGTTTCTACAGCTGGATGCCCTTCCTAACGCCAACCACTCCGAGAGTGTAGTGGGTGATTTTACGTGCCACCGGCATGAAGGCCAGTCAGGCGGTACTGGCAACAGCCATGCTCGAAATGGTGTATTTTACGTGCCACCTGCACAGGAGCCAGTCCAGCGGCACTAGCAATGATCTCACTCGAATGTAAATTCATGTGCCAATGGCACAAGTGCCAGGAAGGCGACAAATTCAAAACAAGAATAATTTGAATGCTCAAGGATTAAGCATTTGAAAATTTACTGTTCTAACTTCTGGCATTTGCTGTGAAATATTAGAATTATTGCTCTTAATGTCCCACTCATGTGAGAATTTAGACATTAACTTCATTAGCTATCATTTTGCACAACTGAATGTGAGTATGCATTTTAAAAATTCTATATTTTAATAATGGTGCCCCAAAATGCCATAGCCTCCTGAGGACGGAACATATAAGGGAATAAAAGAATATAAGAAGTCAAACTAGAAATATTGACCCTTTTCTCAATCACAAAGATTAAAAGGAACAGATCTTATTGCCAATTTTCACAGAGTTAAATACATGAGAGAGATATGGGTTACCTTAAAAAAGGTAATTAATATACATCAGGTAACTTTACACAGTATAAGAAAAATTGAACTCAGTACAAGCTCCACAGAACTACAATTGCTTACAGTGGTAAACTATATCACTTTATCAGTGCTTAAAGCAAGGTGAACCCAATCATTGAGAGCTAAATACCTTGACCACAAAGCAGTGCTAGTGACAGAGCATAAACTGCTAACCACGCTTTCTCCTCAATGTTTTTCAATATATATATAGACCCAACCATTTATGCTTTCCATATTCAAGTTTGTGATGTCAAACTAATTATGATACCATCCCAATGTAAATAAAACAGACAACAGTTCAATGTTAGACTTGCACAATGTTAGAGCTAACAATTCCTCATCAAACAGGAAGGATTTATAGTTAAATCCTTTCCTCACATACAAATTAACTAAATGAGAAATTCTAAGAGAAGTTTCAATGTACTTTGAAGAGAAGTGTAATTAAGAAAAACTGAATAACTGAAAGCTTACTAATATAGACACAGGGCAATGTTTAAAAGGTGCAGTAACTCAACCAAAATTAAGTTCTTAATGAGCTGTAACAGTGTTTTGGAAATAAATTATTGATATGATTAACAAACAAAAATGCTTGATAATTATTTTACCAAACGTATATGATATATAAACACTAATTGTTCACTTAGCTTGATTTATGAAATATTTTTTTAAAAAAGAGAATAAATGTCAACATGGTGGATAAATATTCAGAAATAAAACCAAATAAATCATTTTAACATAAACCATGCTAACCATGCTAACTAAATTACTACATCAATCAACCTTTTTATTACTAGTTTCTCATTAATATGAAATCTCCTTAATTGAGTTATTTGAAAATAAAAAAAACTTTACCAAAGCCTAATTGAAAGAAGTAAGTGTTCTCATCAGTTTAATCAACTGCTCTCAATGCTACTCAATAACAATCCATTTCATCTAACGTCTCACTTTAACATCTTTGTTAGTTAACCTTGCCAGAATTCATGTCATGTTTCAAAATCATTTGAACACAAATCATATTTAATAGAAGAATCAGAACTGCTATGCATTAAGTGAGTTTGTTTTATCCATCTTCAGTGAAATCCATACTAGTGAGGCAAGTTTTATCATCTCATATAGTGCTCTACTCTTGATTTCCTTCAGTTTGATTGCTCCCATTTAGAACTACTATTTTCTGTCTGGCGATATCCAGAGAGGAAGCTCTGAATGAATCTTTCATTTGTTCATCTCCCTGTTGAAATACTGCCACCCATTAACACATACACTTTCCACAATAAGCTCCTTCATCAGAAAATTATAACAAAAGACCCAAGAATCTCTGCTGACAAGGAAGAGATGCTTTTATGTATTTTTTTTATTTTCCTTTAATTGTTTTTAATAGTTAAATTAGAAGAAGAAGGGCAGCAAACATGACCTTCTAGAAGACCTCTGAAATTTGTGGAGGAAATGGAAAAAAGAGACTGATTCATAAGGTTATCCTCAACCCAGACCCTTGTGAGAATAATTGCAATAGAGTGGACCCTGTCTAATGATGGCTAGTTGGTGGTGTTAAACTGATCAGCAACAGAATAAGCTTATATCACCTAAGAAAAAATACAGACCATTTGACAAGCTTTTGCAAAGTTTCCATCTAACCAATTTCACTCATAAGGCTTTCATTGACCTGAAGCTGTGATAAAAGAAACTTACATAAGGTAGTATGTAATGGGTTCAAACCTAGAACCATGCCATACCTGCATTCATTATGTACAAAAAGTGGTTAGTTTGACCATCAAAATGCTCTGCAATTACTACCACTATAATAACAGAGTTGTCACATTTTTATATAGTTATCACTATCTGAGACCTGTAAATTGTGATACAGCTGAACTGGGTCTTCTGCCTATGATCTTTGTTGAGACACTGTTTTACCAACATCTACCAAAATCTTTTACTAATTGAGATCTAGGGCCTTTCACTGTCTGTGACATGTAAGTAGGGACACCATTTAACAGCGCCCTACTAAAATAATAATGGTTTCAAATTTTAGCACAATATCAGCAATTTTAGAGGGCTAAGTCAATTATATTTCCCTCACCCACCCATCACCTGATTGGTACTTATTTCATATGTCCTGAAAGGATGAAAAGCAAAGTCAATTTTGGCAGAATTTGAACTCAGAACATAAAGAGCTTGAAGAAATGCCACTAAACATTTTGTCCAATCTACCAACAATTTTGTTAGCTCAACACTTTAATAATAATTTTTTAACACAGACGCAAGGTCACTAATTAGAAGGGAGGGTAGAATCAATAATATTGATATCAGTTCTTGGTTGGTAATTTACTATATCAATCCTCAGAGAATTAGAAAGCAAGATTAACCTCGATGATATTGAAACTTTGGAAATAAAGGAATATAAATAACCCATGCAGGACATTTTACCTGATGCTCTACTGCTTTTGTTACCCTCTGCTAATAATAATAACTGTTTCTAAGACAGGCATAAAGCCTGAAACTTTCAGGGATAGGGTTCATCAATTAAATTGGTTCTAATATTTAACTAGTACTTTATTCCATCAACCCCAAATGGATGGATGAAAGGTAAAGTTGATCTCAGCTAGAATTGAACTCATAACTACATATTGCAACTCATTATTTATCTCTCTGATTAGACAGCCAATTTTGAAGACACAAAGTATATTCAACTGAATATATATTCATCATCATCATCATCATCATCATCACCACCATTTAAGTCCAATTTCCCTTGCTTGGATGGGTCAGGTGGAATTTATTAAAGCAGATTTTCTATGGCCAGATGCCCTTCTCATCACCAACCTTAAACTGTTTCCAAGTATGGTGATATTTTCTCTTAATTAGACATGCTTTTCATGAAAGACTGGAAATGAACAACAACCTCATTTGTATGACAATGGCAGTGGTAGCAGTTGGTGTTTCTGGGTCAATTCTACTTTGACTAGTGATAAAATATTTTCCTTCATAAAATTTCAATCTCTGAAGAGGTCATGAACTGAGTTCCTAGAAATAGCAGCTAAATCTCCCTGGATCATAACTTACCATTTTAGAAAAGAAAGGAGTCATGTATCCAGATAATGTAGTCATGAATATAGTAAACTTGAAACAAAGATAGGACTGTCAAAGCTTGAACATCCTTCATCATAGGTCTGTTATATCAGGGTTGATATGAACTAAACAACAACAACAACAACAGTCATACAACTAAGGAAAAATCTTTAGTAAAAGAATCTTTAGTTGCCCAAGTTACAAAACGATAGACAATCTGGGTAGCTAGCTAGTTTGTAGTTCTGGACATTTTAATGGAATGTAGAGCCTTAAGATTTTTGATAGGTAGGGTCAAATATAATCAGACTATAAGTAAAGTATCCCTAAAAAACAAAATGTGTTGTTCTTATTCGCAAAACTAGACATATAGCCACTGTTTTAACCCCTATTCAAGTAAAAGAAAAGTGGAATGGAAAAAAAAAAAAGATATATATACATATAATACTTAGCAATGTGTTTGGATCTATTTTAAAACGGGGGCGCCAGTTTTCATTTATGTTTTATGTAGTGTTTTTGGTACGGAAAGACTTTCAAACTTCGTATACTTATCTATTTTGTGTTATAGAACAGAAAAATATTTTTGTATTCGAATTTATTTCATGTAAAAAATTGTCTTATTTCGATAATTTCTACTAATCACTGACGTCTATTCAGTTGAAAACAGTTAGCGCTGTAACGGTGTATATCGTATTAATCCCCTAACCCTAACCCTAACTAGAGTGTTAACCGTAACCGTAACCCTAACCCTAACCCTAAAACTAACCCTAACTCTAGAATCCGAACTCTAAAATTGTTACACACATAGATACGCACAGCGTAATTTATTATATAAACAATATATGCGTATAAATTACGATTAAACCGGATGAAATATGTCACAGGGAATAACATTTTTATGACCGCCCAGCAGTAACTCTATTGAGCTGAATAGACGTCAGTGATTGGTTGAAATTACAGAAATACGACAACTTTAACATGGAATAACTTGCGAATTCCTTTTTTTTTTGTTAAGAAGACTAAGAGTAAAAGATGTTTTATATGACACATTCTACCAGTGTCCCAAGTTTCAAAGTGTTTCGTTAGTGTTTCGTTAAGAAAATACTGGCGCCCCCGTTTTAAAATAGATCCATGTGTTTTTCATCAATATTTACCTCACATAAGCATGGCTTCTTTTAATCAGATGCATCCATCAGTGGATGACTAACCAGCCACTATTGATTAAGCATAACTGTAAAGAACATAAACAGAAATATAAGAAGGAAAGACTTTCAAGTTAAAATTTAGCATTGGTGCCAAAATGTCTTTGGCCACATTATAGCAAGATCCTATCCTTTTTTATTTGTCCACAATTTCACATAAAACTAAGGAAAAATCTTTAGTTGCCCAAGTTACAAAATGATAGGCAATCTGGGTAGCTAGCAATTTTGCTTTGCTACATACATAAAGCAGTGGTTCTCAAAATATTCACTTAAATCTAAAATGCTTTTGAAATGTCTTATCTATTCAACAAATTCTGATTTGAATTCACAGATCGCCTCATACTCTTCCAGGAGTTAGCAGTCCCCAGGTATCTCATCCATCTTTACGTTCTGAGTTCAAATTCTGCTGAGGTCAATTTTACCTTTTACCCTTTTGGAATCCATATAATATGTACCAGTAGAGCACTGGGGTCAATATAATCAACTTACCAAAATTTCTAGTCTTGTACCAAAATTTGAAACCAATATATTGTGATTATGAAATATCTACAGAAATAAAAATGAGATTATCATCATCATTGTTATACTGGTCACTTTTCCATATTTGCATGGGTCAGAGGAAATCCACTGAGGCAGATGGCTTGCTGCTGCCAACCCTCATTTGTTTCTAAGCAAGGTAATATTTTCCTATGGAAAAGTGACCATTATAACAATGATGATGATAATAGCATTATTTTTTTTTCTGTAGATATTTCATAATCACAATATATTGGTTTCAAATTTTGGCACAAGGCCAGAAACAATGGACTCCACTTGTATGATACTGATGCTCAACTATTCAATGATATCAAGACACCACAGGCAGACATGCACACATACACACATACACACATATACATGCATACAACAGACTTCTTTCAGCTTCTGTCTTCCAAATCCACTCACAAGGCTATGGTCAGTCCAAAGCTATAGTAGAAAACACCTGCCCAAGGTGTCGCAGTGGGATTGAACGCAAAACCATGCAGGTTGTAAGTGAATATTTTAACCAGGAAGTCATGTCTGCACCTTTATTACTAATAATATATCAGTAACTTGTAATTAAAAAAACCTTGATGTAAACTGTATTACTGCAAAAATATTAAAAATTTCATTGATATTCATATAGAAACAGTTTTTCCCCCAGTTATTTTACCCCTAATTCTTTATTGCGTATGTAGTGCATTCAGTTCTAAAATGGGTTGACCATATTCAACAGCAGCAGTATATACATTCCTAAATGTTGTTGACATCAAATTTAACTCTTCATGTTATGTGGTGGTAGGCTGCCACATCTGGAATGTTACATGCTATGACACCTTCTCCAGCAACAACTTGGTGTATCCAGCTACCAGCCCAGGTTCCACTGCTTGTCAGGCTGAGAAAAATAAACTGTCATGGTATAGGTCACTCTCTGACAGATTTATGGTCAAGTCTATGGCAGTGGAGACCAGCACCCCAGCACCACCCCACTGGACTATATCCCTGCTCACCACTATCAGGGGCAGGGATGACTATCTGTAAGTGCAAGCCCAGTGAGTCAGAGCACATCTCCCTAGCCAAACTCCAGGGTAACACTTTTTCCATTTTGTCTGCTAGGACCATGAGGCAGTCTGAATGACAGGAAATTGTATGTTCTACTCTTTAATGTAAAATTACTGCAGTAAAGACCAGTAATTATTCATATTCAAGATTAACTCAAATAAAAGTGAGCTCACCTTAATCTATCTTAAATTACCATTGATCTTGTGGCAAATAAAGAAATTATCATAGTAATTAATCTCCAGGAGAAATTTTTGCAATCTTCAATATATCAGGCCTATTTTAGTCATCTTTGAAATAATGAATTCTAGTTAAACTTCATGAGCAATAAAATTAATAATTAGCCATTTGTTAGCTAAATAATAAAAAATAAAGAATTAACAATAAAGACATTTAATGAAAGCTAAATAGAATTTTAAAAGTCATCGAATAATTTCTATTAAATATTAATTATAACTGTTTAGTTAATTGAAATAGTTGACATTTTTTATTTGACATTTTTATATCACACATTTATGACGACGACCATCATCCTCATCAACAACAACACCACTACCATCAATTTATTTATTTATTATACTGTCTTTATACGTTGAGTTCAAATTCTGCCGAGGTTGACTTTGCTTTCCATACTTTCCATACACTGGGGTCAATGTAATCAATCAGCCCTTCCACCCCCAAAATTTCTGGCCTTGTACTATCATCATCATCATCATCATCATCATCATCATCATTTAACGTCCATTTTCCATGCTGATATGGGTTAGAAAGAATTATTATTATTATTATTATTATTATTATCATTATTATTAGTATCATTATTATTATTATTATTTTTATTTTTATCATGCTAATAAAGGCATGGAAAGTCCTTTCTTTGCATCTCCTAAAATTTCAGATGTCATATTTATCTAAGAAAATAACAATTCTGTACAAAAAAATGTTGATGAAAAAAAATTTCATTATGGATGCCCTGTTAAAAAAGACACAATTCACAATATAGGACATACCTAAATAGTTAAGATTAAAATTAAGGTTAAAAAAAAAAAGAAGAAATTAACATATTTAAATGTAGAAAAACAAAAAAATTGACTGAGAGGAAAACAAAAAAAAATTGACTGAGAGAAAAACAATAAAATTGACCAGAACAAATACAATATGTCTGTTTAATCAGCACCAATTCTTCAACAAAGAAAAAAATGTAGTACCTATTCCTCATGTATAAAAATATGTAGAGTTTAGCCAATAAGATTTTCTATGAAAATAGCTATGAGTGGTCAAGCCAATAGATGGACAAGATCACTTACAGGCATTGGTCAAGGAGACAAGCGGCCAGTCAGTGCAAGCACAAAATCATGCTACAACACCTGATAATGCCAAGGAAAGAAATGGCTTTAAAGAAACAAGCTGCTGAGGTAACAAAAAATATATATATATAGCTAAAAAAAAATATGAGGGAGGAGGAGTTAAAAAAACAAATGGAAGGAAAGACAAGAAAAAAAATCAATGGATTAGCGATGAAGAATTGTTCTATACAGACTTAGATACTGACGAATTGAGAATGTAACGCGTAGCAGTGACTGGTTAAAAAGATGACTGTAAGAAGGTATTTAGAAGAAAAAAAAATAAACAAATATGGTGAGTGCTGCTAATTCCAATCTATTCCATGTAGTTGGCAGTCATGGAATTTCAGCCAAGTGTTGAAACAAACTGGCAAGCACTTTTCACATCGCTAGTTAATATTGATTATCAATCCAAGGCAAAAGAGAAGCGATTGCACCGATAGGCAACGAATTGGGTGGCAATCATTTTTACCGAGAATGTTAAACAACTCCATTACACTTGCTTGGTTTGGTAACTTTTCTGTCAGCATTTCTATTGTTAATCTGACAGTTTTGGAATATTTCAACAGCAAATATGATTTAGTGTTTCTTAAACTTAGCAAAACTGTTAATCAATTTAGTTGTTAAGTTTGTTACTGGTGTTTGCTATATTTTTCTTTATAGTCACTTTTTTTTATAATAGAAAATTGTTTTACCCACATTTTAAAATAGGAAAGAAAAAAATTGTTTTTATTTTTCAGAATTAGCTAAGAATTTGCAAGAGAGATAACATTATACTACATTTTTTAGGGTTGTGCTATTATAACACAATATTAAAAAAAAAAACCGTTTGGATAGCTGTAGGACTCGCGTTAACACCATCACCACCACATTCATTAACGTCACCACCACCACTTTCATCAACATCATCATCATTATCATGATCATTACCTTCAACAACATCATCATCACTATTATAATCTTTATTATTGTATATAATTGTTGGTGATAAATATTTAGTTTAATAATTTTCCTTTACTTTTTAATGAAGAAAGTAATCTTGACGCAGTGACTGTTCTGTATGTCTTATAACTCTTCAATAGGCTCACAACCCAAAAGTAGGAAAAAAAAGAAATAGTCTTTAAGGATGACATCTGAATGGGATAAGACCAAGCAAGCTATCATATCACACATTAGTGGCCCATTATTTTGCATACTAACCTTTATAAATTCTATATAAATTCTATATAAATTCTACTTTATAT
>NC_142930.1:84748114-84783114 GCF_046866305.1 Octopus bimaculoides | reverse complement strand
ATTCCACTGCGACATGTTGAAACATTTGGTGAAAGCAAACAGATTTGTGGAGTGCAAAGAATAAGATATTTTTATGACAACAATGCACCTGGTCACCATGCTCCCCTCACTTCTGAGTTCTCACCAAAAACCTGCCCTATTCACCAGATTTAGCATCTACAGACTTCCATCTCTTCCCCAAGATGGAAATACAGCTCAATGGTTGCTGCTTTAACACCACTGTCAAGATCAAGAGTAAATTGCAGAAGGTCCTCAACTCAACTTTCAGGCTGGATTCTGAAAGATGCAGGAATACTGGGACCAGAGAATTGCTGTGCAAGGTGACTATTTTGAAGGAAATTTGATGTTAAAACTTAAGTAAATAAGTTATTTTTTATTAAACATAACTAGTCCAGGAACTTGGACCTCTCGGAGGCAATAGCCAAGACCTTGGCATTGTCGTGTTTGAGAAGAAGACCCATCAAGCTGAGTAAAATCACAGTCGTGCCAAATACCAGTGTCACGCAAATGGTACTTATGCAGGTGGCACTTGAAGGCACCCATTATGCTCTTAGAGTGGTTGGCATTAGGAAGGCCATCCTGCCATAGAAAACCATGCCAAATCAGACTGGAGCCTGGCACAGCGTTCCAGCATGCCAGCCCAGTCAAAAACCATCCAACCCATGCCAGTATAGACAACGGACATATGATGATGATGATATATACGGATTTATACACATACATGTGTATACATATCGTATTTATATATATACATACATATATATATATATATATATATATATATATATATATATATATATATATATATATATATATATACCACTGCTTTTTATAGTGGCCCTCTCAGATATGCCCTTAAGTGCCCAGATAGCCACCCTTGCTAGCTACACAGACGATACGAAAGTCTCGCAGAAAATACAGAACCCCAGTGATGTTGCACATCTGCAGCAGGAGTTGGACTAAATTTACAGATGGGCTGAGGATAATAATATGCAGTTTAATGCTGAAAAATTCCAGGCCCTGCGCTACCAAAACTGAATATGAAACTTACAGAGTACACTGGTCCACAGGGAATTTCAATCCCAGAGCATAAATCAGTGAGGGACCTGGATATCGACATGAGTAATGATACCTCTTTCCAAGTGCACATTACCAGGATGGCAACAAAGTGCAGACGACTGGCTAGATGGATCCTGAGAACATTCAGAACCAGAGATAAGGAAACCATGATGGTCCTCTGGAAGACATTCGTCCTCAGCCACCTGGATTACTGCTCACAGCTAGGGTCACTCACTAGTGTGAAAATTAACAGCAGACCTTGAAGCAATCCAGAGAAGATTCACAAAGAAGATTGTCTCTTTGCAACTGCTCAGCTACTAGGAAAGACTGAAACAGCTAAGACTCTACTCCCTGGAGAGAAGGTGGGAGAGGTATGCAGAAATATACATCTGGAAGATCTTGGAAGGAATTGTGCCAAATTTTGGCATTGAAAGCTACACCAATTCCAGAACGGGATGACACTGCATAGTGCCAAAGATCCCAACAACACCATCAAGCTTCAGGACCAGTTACTGCAACAGTTTGGGTTTCAGGGGCCCACAGCTTTTTAATATTTTCCCAAAGAGCCTGAGGAACCTGCACAAAGTAGATGTAGGCGTTTTTAAATCAAAGCTGGACCTCTTCCTGTCGAGAGTCCCAGATGAACCTACCTCACAGCAAGAGGTGCAAATGAGGGTAGCTACATCAAACTCCATTCTTCACCAAGTGCCACATATTGGAGGAGGCTCTCAGTGATAACAGTGTAGCAAAATGGCGGTGCATCAACATGGCTGCAGCTCTGAGCTGAAACTATAGAAAAAAAGAAACATATATATATATATATATATATATATATATATATATATATATAAATATATAAATATACATATATATATATATATATATATAAATATATATACATATATATAGATAGATAGATAGATATACATAAAAAATAAATAAATGTGCCCTTTTAAAGCCTAGCCAGGCTCATGGGCGCGGTTTCCTGGTTTCAATGGCGTATGTGTTCCCCAGCTGGATAGGAGGCCAGTCCATCGCAGTGGTACTCATTTTTGCCAGCTGAGTGGATTGGAGCAACGTGAAATGAAGTGTTTTGCTCAAGAACACGTGTTGCCCGGTCCAGGAATCGAAACCACAATCTTACGATCATGATGCTGACACCCTAACCACTAAGGCACGTGCCTCCATTATATATATACATATATATATATATATATATATACATATATATATATATATATATAAATACATATATATATATAGAGATAGATAGATATAGATATATATAGGTGCATCTAATAAGGTGCCTTAATTTTTAAGTACCTTATTCAACTGAATCTTGTTGATATATATATATATTATATATATATATATATATATATACACTTATATGTATTTATATATAAATATACATAAACACATATATACATGTATGCATATATGTACACATTTACATGTGTGTACCTGTATGTGTGTGTATATAGATATGTATATATATATATATATATATATATATATTATAAAATCTGGTAATTAGTCATATATTAATTAATATCGATTAATTATCAGGAGGCCAGCACATGTAAAGAATCAAAGAGATTCAGAAGTATTATCTGCAATCTCAGGGGATTAAGGTACATTTTAAAAAAATAACGTCGACCACTAACGTGGACAATTAATGCGCTAGAAATAGATCACATCTTGTGTCTATTAAGACCTAAAATGTTCTCAACATATATATATATATATATATACACACACTTATACATATATATATATATATATATATATATATATATATACACTTATACATATATATACATATAAGGTTTTTTTCCATAGGTAACATAAAATAGCTTTACTTGCAATTTTTTTACCGTTCACAATCAAAGCTGTAAAATAATGAATAAGCAATAAAAATCTGTATATTATATATAAAAATAAGGAATACACAATTCAGCAACAATTGGACAAGTCGTATGAAATTAATGATATAACATGTAGATACAAGTCGTCAAAAATCATCAGTGAAAATCAAACAAAACGTTTGACTCAATCTGGTTTCGTTGTTCGAAAAAAATGTTCGTTTTCTGTATTCGTCTTTATGTTTTCGTTTTTCATTGTGTTTAACGTTTTTTGTGATATCCTGTACCCATATAGGCTTGTATCTATAAATATAGATGTCGGTATGTACATATATGTATGGATATATGCATATAATTATATATTATTTATGTTATTTTATATATATATATATATATATATATATATATATATATATATATATATATATATATATATATATATATATATACATGTATATATATATATATATACATACATAAAGAAGTATATATATATATATATATATATATATATATATATTGATATACAAGTATGTACATATATAAATCAACAGTAAATCAAAAATCTATAAATACTTAATATTCAATTTTATTTATTCATTCCAATTATGAAGTTACTCAAGAGGGCTTCAATTTGAACAATTTTCATGATGCTTCATATTTAGATACTTTTATTAAATTCATTCAATTGTTAAACAAAAATAAATCTTGGAATTACATGGTTATGATGTACTGTCAGGTGACTTTTGGCCAAATTTGTATATATATATCTATAAACACATATATATGTACACACAGACACATATATATGCTGATGCCATGAAAAAAGCACTGGTGCTGGTTCCACATAAAATGCATTGGTTATGGTGCCACATAAAAAGCACTGGTGATGGTGCCACATAAAATGTACTGGTGATGGTACCATGGTACACTGTGTAAAGTGATCACAATAAGCAGTCAGCTACCCTACCCTAGTCGTTACCACTCCCAATGTAGGATTCCTCACCATACAGGTGACAGGCACAGCCGTAAGATGTATTATGGATCGGTAGCAATTGGAAGGGCGTGACCCAACTCAAATAAACATTAACAACTGTGTGACATGAGGGCTAAGGAGAAGTGAAAGTGTCACCTCTGGAGTTTGCTAATGACCATTATACCGATAGGTAAATGGACCGAATAAATTTACAATCTATAAATGTCTTTGAATAACTAGTCACTCATCTGGGAAGGCCTTGAAATCAATGTTACCATCTGGCAATTATGTGTGACCCAGTGATAATAAAAAGACTCAAAGGAGGTCTGCAACCAAATAACTTTACTCAACACTTTGCAACTGAATCAGTGGAAGCAAAGATGCCTCTCATTTACTTGACAATTTATGCACCACATTGCAGAAATCACAATCTAAGTATATCTCAAAGCAAACTCTTACACTGTTGTACCATTAAATTACAAATAATGCTTATCTTTTATGCTCAGGTGACCCTACAGCTTCTAAGAGTACAACTGTATTCGTCTTTGCTTAGATAAAATGACTAAATTATGGGTGTTAAGTCCCCATTTAGGGGGACTTTCTAACTTCTAAGAAGATGAAATTTTAGAAATATTACTTCATTTGTGTCTAATATCTATGGTTAAAATTTCATCAACAGCAAAAATATATGAATTTTCATAGGGGTTATGGCCCCTTCGCATAGAATATAATTTCTAAATTTCATAAAGATCCATTCAGTACTTTTGACCTATTTTTGGATCATAAAAAAATGACTAAAATTTGGAAGTTAAGGCCCCCATTAGTGGGTCTTAGAATCATCATGAGAAGTGGAAACTTTGAGAATACTTCTTGATGTGTGTCAATTACCCATGGTCGAAATTTCCGAAAATTTATGAATTTTCATGGGGGTTCTGCCCCCTTTAAACCATCTCAAATTCAAACCAAACATACTGCATTATAACCGCCCTTGTGCATTGAATCTAAGTTCCAAATATCATAAGGACCCATTCAGTAATTTTGGTCCATGAAATTGTATAAAACACACAGCATTACTCTTCTCCTGAGGCTTGGATTTTGTGTTCCAAATTTCATTAGGATCGGTGCAGTAGTTTGAAGTGTGTGTGTGTGTGTGTGTGTGTGTGTGTGTGTGAGCATGTATATGTTGTGTGTGTATGTGTGTGTGTATGTCCATGTATGTATAATTGTGTGCGTGTATGTCCATGTATGTATAATTGTGTGCGTGTATGTATGAGTGTGTACTGTGTGTGTGTGAGAGGTATGTGTGGGTTCATTTACATGTGCTTGTGTATGTATGTGTGTGTGTGTATAAGTGTGTGTGTGTGTGAATGTATGTGCATTTGTACATGTGTATTTTGTGTGTGCATGTGTGTGTGCGTGTGTATGTGTGTGCGTGTGTGTGTGTGTGAACGAGGGGTTGTGTGTAGAGGTATATGTGCATCTTTTTGCATGTGTATGCATGTGTGTATGTGTGCGTGTAGTTGTGTGTACGTGAAAATTGCCTCACAAGAATTAAAGAAACCCTCATCAAACTGGAACACCACGTGAGCATATTTCTTATGGGTGATTTCAACTGCCCCACAATCAAATGGCCCGAAGGTCTCATGCTCTCAGGAATGACTCATTGCAAGCAAGCACAGGTGAAGTCTCTGCTCAACCTCACCAATGCCCTATTCATGGTGCAAGCTGTACTCAGACCAACTAGGGCGAATAACATTTTGGATCTCTGCTTCATGAACAATATGGACATCATTCATGATGTGAAAGTGACGCCGACATTAGTCTCAGATCACAACATAATAGAGCAGTCTATGTTTGGGCTGAAAGTAGCCAGAGACATACAGCCTAAAGGAAGCACCTGAAATCTCTCCAATCTGAACTTCTACACAGCAGACTGGAAATCGATCCAAAAAGAGATCCTCAGACAGGACTGGTCAAAATGTCTCTCCACACCAGACATTGGTGTGAAACTAGAATATTTCCTGTCTGTTATGCAAACCATATGCCAGAAATATGTCCCAGAGCACAAAGCCAACACAAAAAGAAACAAGATTCCAAGGGAGAGGAAGATCCTCATGAGACGACAGACAAAGGTTGCAAATCGACTCAACCAACATCCCAAAAGTAGCGAAAGGTCCCGCGTAAAAACAACACTGATGGAGATTGAAAAAAGACTGCAACAATCCTATGTGAGGGAGTAAATAAAATAAGTACCAGCCTTTCGGGGATAAATAAAATAAGTACCAGCCATGCACTGGGGTACTGGGGTCGATGTAATCAACTTTCCCCCTCCTCCACACTTTCAGGCCTTGTGCCTATAGTAGAAAGGATTATTATTATAATAATAATAGGGTGGCAAGCTGGCAGAAACGTTAGCACACCAGGCGAAATGCTTAGCAGTATTTTGTCCCTTTGTCTGTCCTTGTTTGTCCCTTCTATGTTTAGCCCCTTGTGAGCAATAAAGAAATAAGAAAGGATTATTATTATAATTATTATCATAATTATATTATCAAAGTGGCTAGCTGGCAGAATTGTCAGCACACCAAGTGAAATGCTTATGGGTGCTTTGCCCATCACTACATTCCGAGTTCAAATTCTGCTGAGGTTGACTTTGCCTTTTATCCTTTTGGGATCGATAAAATAAGTATCAGTTGAACACTGAGGTTGATGTGATTCATCCCTTCCCCCAAAATTGCTGCCCTGTGGCAAAATTTGAAACCATTATTATTATTATGAAGGTAGTGGGCTAACAAACTCGTTAGCACGACGGGTGAAATGCATAGAGACTTTCACCTGTCACTACGTTCTGTGTTCAAATTCCACTGAGGTCAGCTTTGCTTTTCATTCTTTCGGGATCAATAAATTAAGTACCAGTGAAACACAGGAGTTGATGTAATTGACTAGTCCCCTGCCATCAAATTTCAGGCCATGTGCCTTCAGTAGAAAAGATTATTATTATTATTATTATTATTATTATTATTATTATTATTAGGGCAGCAAGGTAGAAGAATCATTAGCACACCAGGCAAAATGCTTAGCGGCATTTCATGCATCTTTCTGTACAAAATTTAAAAGCCATCAAGGTCCACTTTGCCTTTCATTCTTTCAGGGTCAATTAAATAAGTACCAGTTGTAAACTGGAGTTGATGTAAACAACTTATCCCCTCCACATAACTTGTTGGGCCTTGTGTCAAAATTTGAAACCATTATTATTATTATTATTATTATTATTATTATTATTATTATTATTATTATTATTATTATTATTATTACTACTACTACTACTATGGTGGCGAGCTGGCAGAATTGTTAACACACTGGACGAAATGCTTAGTGGTATTTTGCCAGTCGCTCCATTCTGATTTCAAATTCCGTTGAGGTTGACTTTACCTTTCATCCTTTCGGGGTCAATAAAATAAGTACTAGCTGAACACTGGTGTCAATGTAATCATCTCATCCCCTCCCCTAAAACTGCTGCCCTTGAGGCAAAATTTGAAACCATTATTATTATTATTATTATTATTATTATTATTATTATTTGGTGCAAGATCAAGCATTTATAGAAGCAAATAAGGAGGTTGTATGATATTCATGCCTTTCCCCAAATACTTCAGAGTTTTGAGCAAAATGATTTAGTCTCAGCTGCTTATTGAGATTTGATTAGAAACTCAGTCTAGAATTCCTGAGGGAAATTACCAACAGATGCCATCTACATGGAGCACAATAGTTAAGTAAATGCCATCATATTGAACTCATGTATACTTCTAATATATATATATATATGTATGTATGTATGTATGTATGTATGTATGTATGTATGTATGTATGTATGTATAGGTGTGTGTGTCTGTGCATGTGCTTGTGTGTGTATGTGTGCATATGCATGCAAACATATGTAACAGGTTCATATACACTTGGATATGGGAAAACCTTTCATTGCAAAAATAGTCTCAAGGGAAAAGAAATCTCCTCATAGATAACATATGTGAAAATACATCACTGGGCTATGAATGACAGCATCAGAGGGTAGGACACATGCATTTCTGCGTCATTATGCTTCATCAGACATGAATGTAACCCAAACATAATATTTTTTTCTGGCTCTCATCTCTATTTTCTTTTCTCATTTCCACTTTTCCTTTTCTTTCGTCTTTATCTCCCGTCGGACTTTCTTCAGTATCCGACAGAGGACTATGTCCGAAATGTTATGTTTTTACACTATAACTTTTACCCTTTTATGAGCATCAAGCTAATAAGATTAACTGGACAGATGGACAGACAGGCAGACAGACAAACACATACACAAGCACACATACAAATACATACATATATACTTATATATGTGGTTCCTATTCAGTTTCCAGCTATCAAATTTCCCTCATAAGGCATTAGTCATCTCATGGTATTAGAAGATGCTTTGTTAAGGTGGTGTACAATCAGACTGAACCCAGAATCATGCGGAGACAAAGCAAACATCTAAACCATACAGCCATGCCATCATTTATACATATATATGCATGAGACAGAGGCAGAATGAAAGAGAACTGAGAGAAAAATCCAAATGTCTGTTTTTTTCAACACCTGTCTCCCAATTTTTTATCTATTAAGGTATAAATCCTATCCCTACATACACAATAGATACCCAATTATTCAAAGTGCCCATGCACACAACAGTAAATGATAGACATTATTCTCCAGCCTTTCAGGGGAAAAGAGCAACTAAAAAAATATGGAGAGAAAGGAAGAAAAAAATAAAGCAATCCATATTAAGGTTTAGGAGAAATGGTTTTGAATACATTGTGTGCAGGAGAAGTGAAAGAAATCAATGAGAGCAGCTGCTGATCAGCACACACACACACATATATACACACCATAGTTGCTATGTCAGTAAATTGTTGGAAGTGAGAGAGACAGAAGGTAGATGACATGTTTCCATGTCCAAACAGACTGTCCATAGTAAATTCCATCTTTGCTGCAGCTGGCTATATAATGACACCAAACAAGGTGCTGGGCTGCTGATGTCGACAAGTCTAGTTTACGGCTTTATTGATCATTTGGCACCAGTCTGTATCAGAGTAAAATACAATCTGAATAACACACTTGCCAATCACTGAGCTGGCATTCTTTATTAGTGAAAATGAAAACTAAAAAAAATAATGGATAGAACAGGAAGTAAAGAACATAACAAGTCAATAAAAAAAATCTGTGCTAAGAAGAAGGAAAAAATGATAAAATGGGAATTTATATTGGATTCATGGCAGATATTTACCAGGATTAAAGTTGCCTATGGCTAGAACCTGCATGGAAATAAAAAGCAAATCCATATGTGTAAATGTGTGTGAGTGGTAAAGTTCTATGGAAATTCTTTTGTACATAGTTTTTTTCAGAGAAGGAATTGCTAGAAAGGCAATTCTGTCCATTTCAAGGATCAATATTATTTAGTTGCTTTAAAATATATCCATTGCAACATTAAAACTATTTTAATGAATATTTATAGGTATCACAAAACATACATAGACAAATTAATATAAGTATATAATTATATATGTATAAGTATATGACATACATATATCACCATCATATCCATTTTTGATGTATATGAGTTGAATATGTCACACAACATCCCATCACTTGTCTCTGATCTTTCTTATTTGACACAAACAGCAATAGAGAAAACCAACCATATGTGTTATTGTGTATGTGTGTTAATTTTATTTATCATTTCTTCATGGTTCTTAGGGTTGGATGCCATTCCTATCTCCAACCACTTTACAGTAAGAACTGAGCATATTTTTTGTATTACTGGAAATAGAGGGGTGTCTTTGACTATACATGTTTTTATACACACATCATCATCATCATCATCATCATCATTTAACGTCTGTTTTCCATGCTAGCATGGGTTGGACAATTTGACTGGGGACTGGCGAACCAGATGGCTACACCAGACTCCAATCTGATCTGGCAGAGTTTTTACAGCTGGATGCCCTTCCTGACGCCAACCACTCCAAGAGTGTAGTGGGTGCCTTTTATGTGCCACCGGCACAAGGGCCAGTCCGGTGGTACTGGCAACAGCCACGCTCAAATGGTGTTTTTTACGTGCCACCTGCACGAACATACAAACACACAAAGGCACGCACACACATATATAGGCAAAGGCATGGTTTCATGGCAAAGTAGCACACTTTGCAACTATCTCGTTTCAGGTTCAGTCCCACTGAATGACACCTTGGGCAATTCTCCAGTAATTCTGGGTTGACCAATGCCTTGTGAGTGAATTTTATGGATGGAAAATATGTGTAGGCCCAATATGCATGTTTGTCCCCACTTCACAACCAATGTTGGTTTGCTTAATATTCCTGTACCTTAGCAGTTCAAAAAAAGAAAAAAAACTAAAAAACTAAGAACAAGATTTTTAAAAAAATCTAAGTACTGGGATAAATTCGATTGATTTAAACCCTTCAAGAAACTACCCCAGCAAGCTCATTGTCTAATGATTGAAACAAGTAAAAAATAAAACCCAATACTTACATGTAGCTTCATGTGTGTGCTTTGAAATAGACTATTCTAAAAAGAATTATTTCATGTTCTCTTAAAAGTTTATAAAAGTCTTATGATGGAGGTGCGTGGCTTAGTGGTTAGGGTGTCGGATTTATGATCGTAAGATTGTGGTTTCGATTCCTGGACCTGGCGATGCGTTGTGTTTTTGAGCAAAACATTTCATTTCACGTTGCTCCAGTCCACTCAACTGGCAAAAATGAGTAATCCTGCAACGGATCAGTGTCCCATCCAGGTGAAGAATATATACGCCACTGAAACTGGGAAACTGACCCTTTTAAAGATGCTGCTCCAGCATGGCCGCAGCCAAATGACTGAAACAAATAAAAGAAATATATATACATACATACATATATATATATATATATATATATATATATATATATATATATTACGGAGATGTACTTGCATAGCAAGTGACCTGATCTGAGATCGTGTGCTGGAACGAAAACAATTGCAGCGTGGAAGGTGTTTATAAGCCATTTAAAATAACACACAAAATCCGTTAGATTCACTTCAACATTTAAATTTAATTTGTCAAAATATTTTCATCGCTTTGAGACCGCGACCTGTTCACTGACAAAATTCTGTGCAGCATCTCATGGGTTGGACAATTTGAGATGCAGCACAGAATTTTGTCAGCGAACAGGTCGCGGTCTCAAAGCGACGAAAATATTTTGACAAATTAAATTTAAATGTTGAAGTGAATCTAACGGATTTTGTGTGTTATTTTAAATGGCTTATAAACACCTTCCACGCTGCAATTGTTATATATATATATATATATATATATATATACATACATACACATATATATATACACACACACACATATATATATATATATATATATATATATATATATATATTATACATATATATACTCTTTTATTCTTTTACTTGTTTCAGACATTTGACTACAGCCACAGCCATGCTGGAGCACCACTTTTAGTCAAACAAATCGACCCCAGGACTTATTCTTTGTAAGCCTAGTACTTATTCTATTGGTGTCTTTTATGGAACTGCTAAGTTACAGGGACATAAACACATCAACATCAGTTGTAAAGTGATGGTAGGGGACAAACACAGACACATATATATATATATATATATATATATATATATATATATATATGACGGGCTTCTTTCAGTTTCTGTTGACCAAATCTACTCATAAGTTTTTGGTTGGTCCAAGGCTATGGTAGAAGACACTTACCCAAGGTGCCACACAGTGGGACTGAACCTGGAACTATGTGGCTGGAAAGCAAGCTTCTTACCACACAGCCACACCTGATACATAAATAATATTGTGTTGAGTCAAAAGTTTTGCAATATCTTGACAACTTATTTGCTTTATTTGGCAAGTTACAACAAAAGCAGCTTAGCATTCAATGTAGAGGTCATCCTGTTGTACCATCTGAAGCCACCTTTCTACCAGTTCTTTGATCCCACACTGATACCAGTTCTTGTTCTTTGGGGGAAAGAACTCCTTTGCTGAAGTTCCCACCTCCTCTTGGTTGATGAAGCATCACAAGTGCAAAAAGTGAGCCATGGCTCAGAACAAGTAATAATCCGAAGGAGATATTTTTCCACAATCCTAATGTACATAAGTGGTTAAAGCAAAGAACATGTCGCCAAACAAGCATTTCAAACACAAGATGAAGCTCTGTGTCTGGTGAAATTAATGAGGGGATAATTCACAACAAGTTCATACCAGACAGTCAAACTATCAATGTCAACCTGTACTCCAAACAGCTGGAGTGGATGTATGCAGAATATCCAGCATTGGTTAACAGAAAACAAACTCTTCTGCAGCAAGACAAAGTAAGATCTCTAGGAATTTGAGGGAATCAAAATTATGCCACAGCCAGCATAAATCCAGACCTAGCTCCTTCATATTATTACTTGTTCTAATCCATGGCTCACTCCCTGCACTTGCAATGCTCCATCAACAAAGGGGAGGTGGAAGCTTCACTGAAGGAGTTCTTCACCTTGAAGGACAAGAACTGGTATCAGGTAGAAAGGTGACTTCAGACAAAGCAACACAATAGCCTCTACTTTGAAAGATAGGGTGCTTTTGCTGTAACTTGAATAAAGCAAATAAGTTACCAAAATATTGCAAAACTTTTGACTCAACACAATATATGTATATAATATGATATATATGATACATAAAAAATATATGCATATAATATAAATAATACATGTATATCATATAATATAATATAAATAATATATACATATATATATTATTTAAAACAGTTTGATTTGGTTCTGTGCTACCTGAAGTTTTGCAGGTCCCTAATGGGAGCCCAACTCCTCAGGCTTCTGGAATATATATGTATGTATGTATGTATATATATATATATATATATATATATATATATATATACTAGCAGCTAAGCCCAGTTTCACCCAGTCTGTTTAGATGATGTGGTTGTGATGATTTATGTGTTTGTACGTAATCTGTTTCTAAGAGCTATTCTACTGGACCTCTGTCTAATCATTAAAACATTGATTTAATTATGAACATAGAAAGAAATTAAACATTAATCCCTATTTTCGTAAGCAGTTGTATCTGTAAAAAATTTTATTTGCAGAGAGCAGAAATTGAAAGAAGATATATGAAATGGATGTGTGTGTGTGTATATGTGTGTGTGTGTGCTTGCTTGTGCATGTGTATGTGAGAGAGAAAGAGGGTGAGAAAGAGAGATAGAGTTACGATAGTTGATTTATGGAAAAGATTATGTTAAATTTTTGAAATGCAAATATGTGAATGAAAATTAAGTTCAGACCTCTACATGGTAGCTAGAACTGGTAGAAATAGCAGCCAAATCTCCCTCAAAACACCCTACTGTCTTAATCTAACAATTCTGCCTGCTATGTAGTTTGAATGAGAAACTGTAAATAAAGATTAAGATTATTAACCCCACAAAGAGGTGAAAGAAGAGAGACAGCATAGCAAAAGTTTTGGCTAACTGTCATCCTGTATTCCCCATGTTGCTAGCGAAATGGTATGTGCTTGGTGTGTAAGCAACTGGTTGTTTTAATGGCAGAACAAACGGGGGAATTCCATTAGAAAAAGTTTTAATCGATTTTCTCGGTAACTATGGGGGCTAGGGAAAAAAATACAAACTGCATTCGAATCTATGCACCCACTTCCACATGTGTGCCATTTTTCACACGAATCCACCCAGCCATTTGGCTGTGAACCTCAAGGCAAGAAAGAATACGATCACCCATGTCCAATTTATATTATAGATATATATATATATATATATATATATATATATATATATATATATGTGTGTATATATATATATATATATATATATATATATATATATATACACACACACACAATAACTACAATGACAGAGAATATGGAGACTGGTACATCTTCAAAAAGACTGGTACATACTTTCATTTTACAATGTCATACAGCATTTTTTATGGTGATGACGACCTACACGTGTTTCCACAGCACAGAGTATAGGCAGCTGCATATGCAACTGGAATTTACAGTATTAGTAACAACTACTAGTAGTCATAGACATTAAATACTAATCGATATGGTTAGCCATAACCTGAGACATAACTGAGAGCTACCACAGTATCCACCCAAATAATATATCCCTCTAAACTCACATTAATATATATATATATATATATATATATATATATATATATATATATATATATATATATATATATATGTATACACTTTGTTTTTGTATTTGGTTTGCAAAATTCTTGATATGAATTCATGTGCTGAAAGAAATCTTGTGTTTTGGGAGGGTCATTATAGCAATAATAATAAACAGATGTCCTGGTTTAATATCACTATTTATTTTTAGTCAATCAGTTAAATATTTAACCAAGTAACTAATAGACTGTTTGTTTAATGTGTTGATTAAACAATCAATCAGTTGTTTGTTTGTCAAAAAGTCCTTTCATCACAAATAGTGCACACACACACAAACATATATACATATACATATATACAACAGGTTTCGTTTCAGTTTTCATCAGCCAAAGCCACACACAAGGCTTTGGTCAGCCCAGGGTTATAGTAGAAGACACTTACCCAAGGTGCCATGCAGTGAGACTGAACCCAGAACCATGTGGTTAAGAAGTGAACTTCTTGTGGTTGTGTGGTAAGCTTGCTTCCCAGTTCAGTCCCACTTTGTGGCACCTTGGCCAAGTATCTTCTACTATAGCCCCAGGCCAACCAAAACCTTGTGAGTAGATTTGATAGACGGAAACTGAAAGAAGCCCATCATACATATCTGTATATATCTATGTGTGTGTCTTTGTGTATGTGTTTGTCCCCCACCACCACTTGACAATTGGTGTTGGTTTATTTATGTCCCTATAACTTAGCAGTTCTGTAAAAGAGACTGAAAGAATAAGTACCAGGCTTAAAAAACAAAATAAGTACTGGGGTCGATTTGTTTGACTAAACCAGGGGTGGGGAAACCCCACCCACAAGCGCAACTGCACCCGCAAGCCCATTTTATTGTGCCTGCAGGCTGTACAAAATATAGTAAATTTTTCAATTATAAAATTTATATAATATTCATATGCCTATTTGCAGCATAAGTCACATTTCTACTATGACTTAAAAGAGTTAACCTCAAACAGAAAATCATCTGGTAATTGCCATTTAAATGGAAATTTTGTTTACACAATAAAACACATATTTCTAGGTTTGTACCACCCCCTGGAAACCCAGCTACCCTGTAGCTGAAAATTATAAAATACTTCATAAGTAATATAAACGTCCTAAATTCAGTGGTGGCATTAATAAAGATGTTATGCATTAATTTAATGTGTTAAACTTATCTTTATTAATGTGTATCAAATTATACATAGATATATATACAAAATTTGCATGGATATAAGAGTTAGTACTTGTGAAGTGCCTGCGGACCAATTTTCTTTGGAAATTTTTGCCCACCACACTAAAAAGTTTCCTCACCCCTGGACTAAACCCTTTAAGGTAATGCCCCAGCATGGCCACAGTCTAATGACTGCAACAAGTAAAAGTAAAAGAAAAAATATGTATCATCATCGTTTAACGTCTGCTTTCCATGCTAGCATGGGTTGGACGGTTTGACTGGGGACTGGTGAACCAGATAGCTGCACCAGGCTCCAATCTGATCTGGCAGAGTTTCTACAGCTAGATGCCCTTCCTAATGCCAACCACTCCGAGGGTGTAGTGGGTGCTTTTACGTGCCACCGGCACGAGGGCCAGTCAGGCGGTACTGGCAACGGCCACGCTCAAATGGTGTTTTTACGTGTCACCTGCACAGGAGCCAGTCAAGCGGGACTGGCAATGCCCTCGCTCAAATGTTGTTTTTCACAGACCACCAGCACAAGTGTCAGTAAGGCAACGCTGGTAACGATCACGCTCAAATGGTGCTCTTTACGTGCCACTGGCATGGGGCTAGTCAGCGACCCTGGCAACAATCACGCTCAGATGGTGCTCTTAGCGCTCCACTAGCACAGATGTCAGTCATGTGGTGCTGTCATCGAATTTGATTTCGATTTGTATATATATATATATTTATACCTTTTACTTGCGGAGAACTGCCTTATTCTATTTTTTGCCAGACCAGTAAGTTATAGAGACATAAACAAACCAACACCAGTTGCCAAGCAGTATGGTGGGGGCAAACACAAACATACACATATATATGTATCAAAATCATAATTTAACATCTTCCTTCCATGCAGGCATGGGTTGTAAAGTTTTACAGGAACTGGCAAGTTAGAAGACTGTGCCAAGCTTCAATGTCTGCTTTGGCATGGTTTCTGTAGCTGGATGTGCTTCTTAATGCTGACAACTTTACAGAATGTACTGGGTGCTGTTTTACTTGGAGCCAAGTAACTTACAAGACAAGACCCCCACCCCACCTCAACTGATAAAGGAGTAGTATTAAGAGAGGTTGGTTTGTGCCAGGTGATGAGAAGTGAGAGTGTGAATAGAACAGAAAGAGGTGCCTTGCAGTAGAGGAGATACATGGCTACTTCAGCTGGAGAGAGAAAGTGAGTTAAAGGAGAGAAGATTGTGAAGATGTGATAGGGATTCTCAATATATACAATATATTTAATATATATATATATATGTATTACATGTGTGTGTGTGTGTGCATATGCTTCCTGAGATTTGCCAACACTACACCTGATTTTCTCCCCTCCATACACACGCAGGCATGTATCTGACTCATACACTGTTCACTTTCCAGGCATTTGTACATTACTGCATCTGCTTTATATGCACTTTTGACAAGTTGTAGTGCACCAGAGCACTGTATACAATAATTTCAATATTATTATATGTATATATGTGTGTGTGTGTTCATGTGCATGTTAGTGAGTTTCCTTGTGTACACGTTTGTTCATTGATTGTAAACAATAGCATCACCAACAGTAGTATTTGCATGCAGTCAACCATCTAAGTCCCCAGCATCTTGACATGTGTGCATGATCTTTATGAACAAAAGGCTCATTCATTCAGTGTTGTCTATTTCTATTTCTCCTCATATGTCTGGGCTCAAAAGGTAATAAACTAGCTGTTGAAAATGCTGCACCAACATACCCTTGTCTAACCCATGCAAGCATGGAAAAGTAGTCACTGAAACAATGATATATGTAAATGTATTATTATTATTATTATTATTATTATTATGATTATGATTATTATTAAGGAGGGGAGCTGGCAGAATCATTAGCCCGTTGGATGAAATGCTTAGCGGTATTTCATCTGTCTTCAAGTTCTGAGTTCAAATGCCACTGGGGTCGACTTTGCCTTTCATCCTTTCAGGGTTGGTAAAATAAGTATCAGTTGAGCACTGGGGTCAATGTAATCAATTTACTCCCTCCGCCAAAATTTCAGGCCTTGTGCCTATAGTAGAAAGGATTATTATTATTATCATTATTAAGGCAGCGAGCTGGTAGAATCATTAGCACACTGGATGAAATGCTTAGCAGTATTTCACCCATCACTACATCCTGAGTTCAAATTCCGCCAAGATCGACTTTGCCTTTCATCCTTTCAGGATCGATAAATTAAGTACCAGTGAAACACTGGGGGGGGGGGGGGGTCGATGTAATCAACTCATCCCCCTCCCCAAAAATGGCTGCCCTTGTGGCAAAATTTGAAACCATTATTATTACCATTATTATTAAGGTGATGAGCTGGCAGAATCGTTAGCACGCTGGATGAAATGCTTAGTGGTATTTTGCCCGTCGCTACATTTTGAGTTCAAATTCTGCCAAAGTCAACTTTGCCTTTCATCCTTACGGGGTCAATAAATTAAGTACCAGTGAAACACTGGGGTTGATGTAATCAACTATTTCCCTTCCCTAAAATTCCAGGCCTTGTGCCTATAGTAGAAAGGATTATTACTATTATTAATATTATTATTACTATTATTATTATTATTATTATTATTATTATTATTATTATTATTATTATTATTATTCGGCAGAAGATGTAAAGTGATTCAAGAGTTGTGAGTTTCATGTATAGACACTTTTCAGACTTATATAATACTCAATAAATATGTGCAGAAAATAGATTTCCTCAAATGCCCAGGAGTATCCTTAGAGATAGCAGATAATTTCTGTTACCTAGTAATCTAATTAGCAGTGGAAAAGGATGCTCCAAAATTGTTATCACTACAATAAAAACTGGAGAAAATTCTGAGTTATTTCCTCCATTTATAACAAAAGGCCTTTCTCTCAGAGTGAAAGGCAGATTGTATGGCGCTTGTGCATGAACAACAATACTACAGGGCAGTGAAATGTGGCTATGAAGGCAGAGGACATGTGAAGGTTAGAAAGAAAAACCAGCATGTCCCACTGGATGTGCAACACCAGTATGCATATACAACAAAGTGCAAATGTATTCAGAGAAAAATTGAGCATGAAGGACATGAGATGTATGCAAGAGAGAAAACTACATTGGTACGGTCATGTGATGTGTATGGATAAGGAGAGCTACATAAAGAAGTACCAATTACTAAATATGGATGGAACCTGTGAAAGAGGAAGACCTTGGAAGGCAATGGGATGAAGTAGTGAACACTAACCTCCAAATATGAAGCCTCACAGGAGATGACAAAGGACTGCAATGATTGGTGATTTGCTTTGCTCAAGAAGACCCAATCATCTACACAAAAGGGAGTCCCTAAAAGCATATCATTTACGTGCCTGGCACTCAAACTGTACCTGACATATTTCTCCCCGACAACTGATCTTCCTAACACTTAGGTCTCCATCATTCTTTTGACTACATTACTATCCACTCAGCTGCTGTAATTACAAGAGCAGAACTACACATATTTCATCTCCTTACTACTTACATTCCTTGGAACCACTTCTTTTGTCTCCTTACTATTCCCATTCCTTGGAACCACTTCTTTTGTCTCCTACCTTCTCAGTATCATTCCTTACCACCTTGGTTTCCACTGGATACCACTTTCACCAACCCCTTTCCCCTGTACACCATTTCATTTTGTCTACGACAGCCTCTCTCACCTCCATTCCCCACTCCTACTCTGTTTATTTGACTATTTCCATCCCTACATACCTCTAACCTTGTCCCTAGCACTGTACGTCCCTCTCACACCCCATCCCACACACTTTGCATCATCTGTTCTGTCATCTCCACCCATTCCTACTTCCTCCATCTTCCCTCACCAAAAAAATAAACTGATATTCATGATTGACTGCATCTCCCACCCATGTTCACTATTCACTGCATTCACTTCTATCTCCGTATCTAAACACCTGCCATTCTCTTTCCACACTCTTGCCAACTTACATATCCACTCACCCTGTCCAATCTTCTGTATCGCTACTCTTATATTCACCTCTTATATTCCTTGTAACTTGAATGTACACCCTGACACATCTTCACCACTACCTTCTCTTTACTAACTGGGATAACCATGTATCTCCTCTACAGCAAGACACTTGTTCTTATCCTTCAATCATACTTTAACCTCTCATCACCTGGCACAAAGCCACATCCCTCAATACTACATGCATCCTCTCACCCATCCCCCATCTCAATTGAGATGGTCTTGTCTTACAAGTTACTTGATAATCTCACTAGTGCCAGTGCCATGTAAAAAGCACCCTGAACACTTTGTAAAGTAGTTGGCATCAGAAATTATACTAAAGCAATATTGAAGAGTGATGCAAGCCTCTGACTCAGTGGCTCCTGTCAAACAGTCCAACATAAGCCAGCATGGAAAACAGACTTTAAATAGTGATGACAATGATGATGACTCAATAGTACAAGCATGGTAATGTGACAACCTTCGCAACTGTATGATTCTGGGTTCAGTCACACTATATGGCACTTTGGACAAGTGTCTTCTACTATAGCCTCAATATGACCAATCCTTGTAAAAGAAATTAATACACAGAAACAGAGAAGCTCACTGTATGCATGTAGGTGCTTATTTTAATGTGTGTGTGTGTGTGTGTGTGTGTGTGTGTGTGTGTGTGTGTGTGTGTGTGTGTGTGTGTGTGCATGCGTGCGTGTGTGCGTGTGTGTGTGTGTACATATGGATGAAGGTCATTCCATATGATCTTAAGCACTCTAAATAAAAAAAGTGTTTTTGATTACAACTTCCAGTAAGCAAAACATCCCATAATTTCAGCTTTCAATATGCCAGGACCAATGGAATGAAATAATAACTTACTAGGGAAATAGGTGAAATTTAGTAAGAGGAAGAGCATCAAACTGTAGAAAATTTGTCACAAAAGTCACGTCTAGCCTATACCAGCGTATAAGTATATATAAGTGTATTAGTGTGTGTATATATATATATATATATATATATATGCATACACACACACCTATACAAATATATGTGCATGTGTGTTTACTTCTTGAATCACCTGCATAAATGTGTGTTGTTGTTCCTGCCAACAAATCATCAGAGCATTTTCTGCCTGCAAAGCTGTGTAGAATGAGTGAATACATGCTTCAAAAACAAGTAATAGTTAGCATAAGAAAGAGCAACCAGCTGTCAAACAATACCTTAAATAATATATTTGTTATTCACCCAACCCATGCAAGCATTTATTTATATATATATATATATATATATATATATATAGACACACACACACACATGCATATGTCTATTAATGTATGCATGTATATATGTACATATATTTTTTGCAGTCTTCATTAATGTCAAACGAAGGAGGCAGCTTTCAAGTAGGCGCTCTATACATATTAAGAAATTAAAACTATACAATTTTATTAGACATACTACATTACAGCTGTTTCAATCAAACATAACAAAATTGCTCAGTTGAAACAAGTAATCTGGCATCTCTAATATGTGTTTATGTGTGTAATAACTAAAATACTAGCTCCTACACACTGGGTTCACAAAGTACACACTAACTAAAAACACACACACACAAACGTCAGCACAACAGACCCATACATATTAATCCATAAATACTAACACAAAAACACACACAGATACACCTTAATAGCACATAAGTACACACACAATTTATTCAAATGATCTGCAAACTTCATAGTCACCTCCTCTAAACACATACTCATATACCTGAACACTACACAGATATATACACAAGCACACATGCATAATTTACACAGTTTCATCTCCTGTTGCTTTTGTATGTATTCATTCTCTCTCACTTTATCTTTCACCTCTATCATTTTTAATATAACATTGCTAATTGACTCCAGTTTTTATAATTCCTTCCTCTACACTATTTCCTTCTAATAAATACCGAACTTTCTTAAAAAAAAAAAAAAAACCTTCAGCTCAAAATGTCAAAGACACTTCTTTCTTAATTTTTCATTGAACATCAAACTAATAAATAATCACATTTTCTTTTCCACTTCTGAGAGAGAGAGGGGGGGGAGAGAGAGAGAGACAGACAGACAGACAGACAGACAGACAGAAAGAGAGAGAGAGTGTGTGTGTGTGTGTATGTGTGTGTGTGTGTGTGTGTGTGTGTGTGCATGAGTGCATATATATACTGTATTTTAACGTGTTTAAGGAACCCCTTTTTTGTCAAAAGTTAGGTTAAAAAAATATGGCAGTTTCTTATATATGGATAGTATTATAATCCTTTACAAAACTATTTTTTCCAAATTTTAAGCCCCAAAAATTAGGGGGTTCCTTATACACATTAAAATACAGTGTGTGTGTGTGTGTGCGCGCAAGCATATATACTAGCCCAATGAGGTTAACAGGCTGAAACTTCATAGTTAATCACACCTCATCATCATCATTGTTTATCATCCATTGTTGGACGTTTTGACATGGAGCTGGCTAGCTGGGAGCTGTCCAGGCTCCTCTTGTTAAAATTTTATAAACATGTACTCCACTAAAAAGTATTGAATAATTATTCAGTTTAATGTTAAAATGTTTTTTTATAAATAACCTGACATAAAAACAAACATTAATACACACACACACACACACACACATATATATATATCCATTTAGTGTTGACTGTCAGAAGAAAGAGTACTCAATACTGTTGAGGAGATTATTATTATATTTCGGTCAACTCAGTCCCTTGCTACTTTGGAGTTTCACCAGTATACACGTATGTATATATATACATATATGTACCTTTCTCTCTCTCTTTCTCTCTCTCTCTCTCTCACTCTCTCTCTTTGTGCGTGCACGCACCATCATAACCATTATCATCATCAATTTGAGTCTACTTTCCATGCCGGCATGGGTTAGGTGGTCCAACAGGATGTTGCATGTTGGAGAACCATGTTTTGCTGACATCTCAATTTTGTCATGGTTATCCTTCCTAATACCAACCACTCCACAGAGTACAGTGCATCTTTGAAATGCTGTCATGCCTTTGGCAAGACAAAATAGTCCTCTCAGCATATATTGTCACTTCTTGATTTGCCAGCCATACTGTACTGGGTGCAAAGCTGTTAAAGAGGTGGGGAGGGACATTTAGTAATAACTAAGAGTGAGAAGAGGAGAGAGGTTGAGAACTTTGGGCAGGGTGTGAAGAAGCTAAAGAATGATGGAATGAACATGTTTATTGTTGTAAGACAGTGGTAAGAGAGAGACTAGCAATTACAGGGTTAGGGAAGCTAGTAATAGGAGGGAAAGAGGAAAGAGTAGTGCCAGTGGTTAGAGAGAGTCAGAGAGTGACAAGGATGGAGGAATGTAGGAAGAGATTCAGTATTATTCCACATTATATAAATGGCTGGATGGAGTGTGCATGGAAGAGATAAAGATTATGGTGACAAGGAGCTAGAGCATACCCACAAAAATAACATATCCAAAGTGAATAGAAAAGGAACAGAAGGATCAGGAAGGATGGGTAAATGTTGGAAAAAATGTAAACCCTCTTAACAAAAGCATCATGATTCAGGAGAACAGAAGGAAGAGGGATAACAAGCTATGGGTAGTGGAGATGGGGGGAGGGGATATTCAGCAGTATGCAGTGATTAAGTGCATTCCTCTCAACTATGGGTGGCATGGTATGGTATGGTTTTAAAAAGAAAAGAGATCTTGTGGGAACAAGAGGGTATAGAACAGGTATAGTAGTTAGGAAAAGAGGTATTGGGAAGATATGAAGGTACAGAATAGGCAAGAAGGATGTATACTTGTACACTACCCAACTATACGCAACTATTTTAACAAGCATATTACCAAGCTTGCACAGGAGATTGGGTCTTCTGCAGCACTGCTAGTCATCATGGTTCTGTGTCACCTCCAGATGTAGTATCTTGAGATTGTATCTGACTACTTCATCCCAAATTTTCCTCAGTTTACAAGTACTATTCACTTTCAGTGCTCAATACTTTGTTTAACTGTCAACTGCCATTCACATCATGTAGCCATACGATTACAGTCTCCTCTCTTGCATGCTACATCTGATTCTGCTTATACCCAATTTGCCTCACAGTTCATTTATACTTCATTGTTCATGCACATTAATATAGAACATGCAACAAAGTATGCTTGCTGGCCCACAACTCACTGTCATGCAGCAACACACTTTGCACACAAGTAGTATACAATCTGCCCTTGATCTGAAGAAGTTCATTAGTGGTCAGAAGTAACAGCTCCCCAAAATTTCTCCAACCCATTCTTATTCAAGCTACTTCACTTAGAAATACCTACTCAACTGCAGATTAGATCGCTTAGGTAATAAAATTCATCAGCTACTTCTAGGTAGCTGCCCAGGAAATTGAGAGAACCTATTTCCCAAGGGCTGTTAATGTTTATTACCCTAGTGCACCAGCCATATATAAAATGTATCTTTTCTGCTAGCCTGCCTATGATCCCACGACACCTTCTATGTGTCCATAATTTATACTGAGTAGATTTTAAGGAGTTGCCAAGGGCAGCTAGTCTTAAATTTCTCTGTTATGGGTTAGATGGCTGGAATGAAAAAAAATTTGAAGACTAATCCCTAATAAATCCCTACCTGCAAACTGAATTCATAGCTGACTGAACTCTGTACATAGCTTACACAGCTCTAATAAGCCATTCAGAGTTTTCTTAATGAACACCAAATCAGAGAGTGGAGAACTTTAACACAGGCCCCACCAGGTATAAGGCCCCTCTAGGTATAAGGGATTACTCCTAGCTATGTATTTTTCTTGCAGGTGTCTCACTAGGAATATGGCATCCATAATACTTTTTGGGACAAAGCTCAACTGTATCATCATCCTATTCAGTTTTGCAATAATTCTTTCTGCAATCTTCCTATAATGGACATTATGCCCGTCTGTCTGTCTGTTCCCTCTTCACGGTCAAATGGCTGGACGAATGGTCACAATATTTTTCGAGATCATGAAGGAGGTAATCAGGAAGGTTTTTAGCCACAAAAATGTGAAAAAGTATGATTATTTAGTGGATATTGAGAGTAATTGTTCAGTTTATGGGTGTAAAAAAAGTAAATAAAAATTAAGGGGGAGAGAACTAAGAAAAGAAGCAAAGAGAAGTAAGTCAACTTCTTACTATAATGGGCATTATGTCCATCTTTTCCCTTTTCCTGGTCAAACGGCTGGACGAATAGTCATGATGTTTTTGGGGATTACAAAATAGGTAATCAGGAAAAAATGTGAAAAAGTATGATTATTTAGTGTATATTGAGTTTTGTATTAATAAATCACCTTTGATTTTTCTATTTTTTGTTAAAATTCCGGTGAGTGGATTAACTCTGGACACCACCACCCCCATATAGTTCGTGAATTTAGAGGGTTTAGATTTGCAATACTATTCCTCTATTTCCCATCATAGATGAGCAGATTCCCAAAGATACCACTCTGTGCATTCACAGCAAAGCACCGGGCCAGGCTTTATATAATTATTGCAAGACCCAACAAAGAGAGAGACATACTGTTATCCAAACAATGGGTATTTTGGGAGGTCTATTGTTCTGTCAATTTAACTCTCCACCACATACAAAATGGTTAGCAGAGGTCAAGTGGCAAAGACATAAATCAGCTTAGGGAAGACATCTGTTGAATGTCACTCTTGTCAACTTAATGTTTTTCTAAGGGAAAAGTCCGTTGTACTGTTAAGTGAAATTTGGAAATCGAGGATCGAATCCACGCCATGCCTGCATGAAGCCACTACCAATTCATAATTTAAATAAGGAAATTTGTGAACTTTAAATGTATAAGAGCATAATCAAGTGTAAAATAGTGTAAACAACTAAAATAAAAGTATATCTAAATAACATTTTTTTCTTAATGTAGTGGTCAAAGGAAGGTCTGGCTTTCGATAACCATTTATGATACAGAGGCTGGGAGCCCATATCAGTTCAGGAGTGAACCGTCATCATGTTACTTAGTCACAAATACATGTCATATGGCTGCAATAGAATGCTGTATCACCAACAATAATGTGATTTCCCTAAGACACCCAGCAATCTATCAAGTCCGTTTACACATTTCTCAATACATATTGCTGCTGTTATGACTTCCCTCCCTCATTTTATGCCACCATCCTTGATGGGTAGATTTGCTAGTCTTCATAACAGCTAGATGCTTCTGTAGCCACCTGTCCCTCGTGCCAGAGCCAGTCATTGAGTATGACACCTTCTTGCTCCACAACCATTTCACCCCTGTGTCTGGTTGGGGCCTTGCACCAACCACAGATTTGGTCTGTAAGTCTCAAAAGACAGTCCCATAAAAACTGCCAGTTTTATTTTGTTACAAGTCTCAGTTAATAACACTCTGAATCTACAAACAACAAAGGCCACTTTCAACTTCCAGGACTTCTTCCTGGAGTCAGAGTCTTCCTGAGTTAGAGTAGCTCTTATGTTGGGAGATGCATTCTTTCACCTGAGTTGGACTTGGCATTTAGTCATCTGCCTGTCCCACTTTCTGGTGAGAATAAAGTCTATTTAGTTTGCATGCTCACTTGATTGGCAAGAAGTGATCAGGTCACTGGGTGATTTCCTGTTGTAGATTATGAGATTATTTGCATCCCAGAAATCTAGGAATCTTGATCCCCGCTCATATACCACCATCAACATCATTTAATATCTGTTTACCATGCTGGCAGACTAAACAGTATAACAGAATCCAGTGAACTGCAGAGTCATGTCAAACTCTAATGTCAGTTTTGTCTTGGCTTCTATGACTGTATACCCTCCCCAACACCAACCATTCAGTGTGGACTGTGTGCTTTTTTGCATGGCACTGGCACAAGCAAAGTCACCAAGTTACTTACAAAAAAAAATACAGGGAAAAGTTAGAGATATACTCCGGTGTTAAGTTCTGTTTCTATTTCTTCCATCAATCTTATATGTATGCATACACACACACACACACACACACACACACACAGAGGCAGGGCTGTGTGGTTAAGAAGTTCTCTTCCCAACCATGAGATTTTCAAATTCAGTCCCACTGTCTGGCACAATGGGCAAGTGTCTTCTACTGTTGCCTTGGTCAACCACAGTCTTGTGACTGATTTGATAATAGACAGAATCTGAAAGAAGCCAGTTCTATATATGTATATATGTGTGCGTATATATATATATATATATATATATACATATGTTGTTGTACTTGGGGATGGTCATATTGCCAGTTTAGCCAATAAAAACACACGCACTGTATATTTGGTGTTAATTTTTTTTTTTTTTTTCAGCTTTATATTACATTAATCTTAATCTTAATCTTATTTCGGCCAGAGTTCTTTCGTCACACTTCTGTGACCTCATCAGTGGTCCTTTGTTTCCTTCTTTCTTATGTGTGTCTCACCTTGCTAACTATCAGCCATTTTGTATTTTGTATTCCTATTGTATGTGTCTACGCATGCGTGTCCTTCAATGTGTCTGTGTCTTTTGTAAGTGCATGTGTGTATGGGGAGTGTCTGTATCACCTATATTCTCTGTTAATACGTGTTCATTTGTATTAGTTTTTATTTATTTATATGTTCATGTGTGTGTATGTGTGTGTTTTTTTTTGTTTTTTTTTTGTGTTTAATTAAATTTTGTTAACGTATGTAGTATTTAATTCCATTTGTTTATCTATGTATTGTATTATACTTTGTTCCTATTATTGGTTTATGGGTAACATGTTGTCACATGCTGTGGTTTGTTAGTGGCGTATGTTAGTGTTCCATTCTAGTTTCCTATTCAGGCTAGGTTTCCCTTCTATTATGTGTGTAGCTTCAGTAATTTGTCTAAGTGCTGCATCACTGCTATGTGTAGATAAGATTTTAATTTCTATGTTGTTGATTGAGCCTCTATGTTCTTGCTCAGCGTGCTGGTACAGAACTGATGAGTTCTTCCCTTCCTTAAGTTCCCTCCAATGTTCGTTTGCCCGCTCCCCTATACTCCTTGCTGTTTCGCCTACATATGTCGTTGTCTTATTTCTGCATCGTCCCTCTGTACATCTTATACTATAGACCACATTTCTGGTTTTGCAGTTCGTTTGTGGGCTAAATCTACATACGATACAGTTCCTATCAGTGCAGGGGGTTCTACTGAAAGGGTATGTTCTACTGATAAGGGATTTGATAGGGTTGCCTGGCCTTTCAACAAAATCTTGCAAAACAAATATATATATACATATATATATATATATATATATATATATATATATATATATATATATATATATATATATATATATATATATATATAATGTGCGAGAGAGTTAGGGGTTGAGGATTCAACCCACTAAGGGATAATATCTATCCAATATACTGCTTAAATAAATTAATGAATTCAACAGGATACACTGTCTGCAAGTAGTTGGGTTCAGCATATTATCCTCCATTTTTTAATTGATATATATATATATTCATACATACACACACAAACACATGTGTGTGCACCTTGGGTAACTGTCTTTTATTGCCATGAGAGCAAATCTTGAAATGAAAACTGAAAAGGAACCATTGTGCATATGTGCTGTGTGTGTGTGTCTGTGTGTGTGTGTGTGTGCACGCGCGCATGTGAATATGATCCTTCTGACACCAAGCACTAGTTCTCAACAAGTTTCATGTGTCATTTGTTTGCAATATTCTGCGAATAAAATGTCTGAACTAAGTGAAAATACCACTTTGCTTTAGAACAGGTGAAGGTTGATTACAGGAAGAGCATCCAGCCATCAAAAATCTACCTCAGCAAATTTTGTGTCACTTATACAAGCATTGAAAAGTATACAAAAATGTATTAAAATAATGATAACACATGTATGCAATTTATATATATATTTAAATATGCGTGTGTGTATATATAACATGTGTGTATGTGTATATGTGTGTATGCACACACACACACACACACACATACATATATATATATATATAATCATAGTTACATATGTACTATGTGTATATTTACATGTGAGCATGCATATATATATACACACACACACACACAAATGCATATATATGTATGTATACATGCATATCAATACATACCTATATATACATTGACATCATTATGATGCATATATTTATAATGTACATAAATGTGCATGTATACCACATACACACACACACACACATATATATATATATATATATATATATATCTGCATACATTTGCACACATATACAATACAAACACATATCCATGTATGAAATGATGCAAATACAATAAACAATAAAGTAGGGCAACACAAGAGAAACAAGTTTTAACAAATAAGGTATTAACTTAACACCTTAATGGAAAGAGAAGTTGCCTCAATGTTTTGAACATCAGTCTTTCATCAGAAGAGGGGGGAGGGGGAGGGGAGGGGGGGGAGAATGAAAGAAAGTTTAAAAACCAGGTGGGAATGCTGTTTTATTGGGGGCAGTAGTTAAGAAGGGAGGAAGAAGCAAGTGTATATATGCAAGTATAGGGGTGTATTTGTATCTGAAAGCTGGCAAAGGAAAGGGTGATCTGTGTTTCAGTATGGTGTATGTGTGTAGAGGTATGCAAGTGTGGAAATATACTGATGTGGGTTAATGGTGGATGTGAGGTGTGTGTGTGTGTAATCATAATGAGTAGGTGGTAAGAAAGTGCGTATGTGAAGAGGTCACAGCCAGTGCTGATGTGAGGGGAAGAAAGACACTGGTGATGCAAATGGAAAGGCAAGAGCAATGTGTAGGGTGCAACAGACGTGTGCAAGTGTATGACAAAATTACAAAAGCGTATGAAATATTTTAACAAGGAAAAAGAGGTTTACACTAAAATATGAAAAAGAAAGAGAAAATGTATGAATTCTGTGAAGAAAGGAAAAATCAAAGAAAGTGTTAAAAAGATTTACACAACACTATATATGATGATGATGATGATGATGATGATAATATATATATATATATATCATCATCATCATTTAACGTCCGTTGTCCATGCTGGTATGGGTTGGACGGTTTGAGTGAGCTGGCACGCTGAAAGGCTGCGCCAGGATCTAGTTTAGCATGGTTTTCTACGGCCGGATGCCCTTCCTAATGCCAACCACTCTGAGAGTGTAATGGGTACTTTTACATGCCATTCGTGTGACACCAGTATCTGCCACGAACTATGATTTTCTTTGGCTTGATGGGTCTTCTCAAGCATGACATAGTGCCAAAGGTCTTGGCCATTGCCTCTGTAAGGCTCAACACTCAAAAGGAACTCAGCCACTTTGCCTCCACGAGGCCCAATGCTCAAAAGGTGCTCAGCCACCTCGCCTCTTTGTAGCCCAACACTTGAAAGGAACTCAGCCACCTCATGAGGCCCAATGTGCAAAAAGAACTCAGCCACTTTGCCTCCATCAGGCCTGACATTCAAAGGTTGATTCTTTTCTTTATGTGCCACCAGCATAGGTGCACTTGGGTTGACAGGTTCTCTTAAGTAGAGCACATCGCCAAAGGTCTCGGTCACTAGTCATTGCCTCTGTAAGGTTCAAAGCATATACACATTTGTATATGCATACTTGTTACACATGTATACATTTATACATATATAAGCCTATACACATATATCTACATACCCATATGGTCACATACATAGATGCATATGTATGTGTGTGTGTGTGTGCATGCGTGTGTGTATATATATATATATATATATATGTATATATATATATATACATATATATGTGTGATTGTGTGTGTGTGTGTGTGTGTGTGTGTGTGTGTGTGTGTGTGTGTGTGTGTGTGTATACACACACAAGTAGGCAAACAATTGAAAGAAAATAGCACTCAGCATAGTATTTGAAGTTTTAAGTATTTAATAACATGTTGAATCAGCTTCACATTAATCAAAACTTTCATGGGTGCAGAACAAACACATTCACATCAATAGATGAATGGAGTCAGAGTAGAAGGAATTTATGGAACATTTTTAAATAGCTACAAAATGAAAATAGGCCTCTATTGATCAGTACAGGTCACATGGATATTTCAGTTAGCCAGCAACAATTCTTTCATTACATGCTCCATGTAGGCTAGCTGTCAGCATTGGTTAGTTGGTGTTCTGGAGGCTATGACACTTCAGGGACGGTTAGTTACCACATGGAGTTATAAAAATTTTAGTTATGTCAGATTACATATCAGTCTACATGACAAACATGGTTACATAGTGTAAATATAGCTGGGTGAAAATGTCTACAGTTATAGTACACTGAATAGTCAAGAATCTCACTATGGACAGTAGGGATTACATATCCTGCAATTATGCATGGGCCGTTTAGGCCTAGGATGATAATCCCAGATTATCAGCAATTATTTGCTTGAAGTTCTTTAACAGGATGTATCTTTGGTGTCAACAATAGGTTGGTTTTCCTACTGATGGATACTACAGGCAATTAAAGTATATGCATGTTCTCATGGAGGTAGAAATAACAATTACTAATAATGGTTGAATGAGGAGTAGCCTTGTCAAGGAAACTCCATGTGATACTGAGGAAGTTGCTTCCTCGATCCTGGAGTAACCAGATGAAGTGGTGGTGTTTTCCATGTCACTACACTTGAAGGAGTGCATATGTTATATAAACTTTTTTGAAATCACCAATTGATATGCCTGTATAGTGTCTTAGTAAGCCATTAGACATTGTGTGGATGGCTTGACCACAACTTTTGAGTGACAGGATCCTTGCAGTAAGCAACTGGTAGGATCTTGGCAGTTACAGGTTGGAATGTGGAAGGAAGATTGTGTGGGTATTTGTTTCTGTTATAGTGAGAAATGCTGGATGCAATATAATCTAAGTATGAGTAACTAACAATGACATTATGAGAATTAGAGGTGATATCTAAGGGTTCTGGAGAAATACTAACTGGTATTAGGGAGTTCCTAGTTATATCAGTGGCAGTATCTATATTGAATGAAGAATTAAACCAAATTACATTTCCCCTTCTAAAGCTTAACAGGTTTGGAGATGGTGTAGGGGATCCTCTCTATATACTACCTTATCAATGAAGCCACTCATTGTTAGTACCTTATTATATTGAGGTGTAGCCTTTTGGAAATCTTTTTGTCTGCTGACAAATTGGAAATTCTTCTGCTGATACCTTAGACTCGGTTTCTAATTACAGCTGGGTATGGTTGGAGTTTCTACGGATATAAGCAATTTCCTGATTGGGCTTTCTGTATGGGTAGTACATGCTTACCATGAGGTCTAGGACTTCACCTAAGAAGACAACATTTGTTAAGTTAACAGTAACAGGTATAGTTAGGCTTTATAGTTTGAAAAAGATTCTTCCTGAACTTATTCATGACATGGCTATTCATATAGTTTGAGATGACCAGGCCATCATCTGTGTATAGGATCAAAATGTAGAGGTGCTTTTCTTTTCCTAGAATATCCAGGATAAATAAACTGGTGAGGTCAGTAAACAAAGCTTTATCATATATATCACAGATACATCAAACAGTGGGTTGCCTTCCCTTTTTACCCAGTAGAAACCAACTTGAAACAGGACTGACTTTTTAGTATGCATAATGGTTCAAAAAGTCACTAATTCTGATAAATATAAAGGTGTCTTTTAAAATCTAGTGTTTTCAGGAAACAAGATAGATATTCCTGGGTAGAAATTACAATATCAAATTAGGTGAATTTGCAAGCTATTTTATTTATCCTTGATGGAACCAGAACCAGCTGATTACAGTAACACTGCAATCACATTGCAGGAGTGTGACAGGAAGGGTATCTGGTCACTGAAAGTCTGCCTCAACAAACCATGCAAACATGAAAAAGTGGGTATTTAAATTATGAAGATAGTATATAACTGGCATCCCATTGGTTATAATGATGAGGGTTCCAGTTGATCTGATCAATGGAACAGCCTGTTTATGAAATTAACATGCAAGTGGTTGACCACACAACAGACATGTGCACCCTTAACATAGTTCTCAGGGAGATTCAGCATAATACACTGTGACAAGGCTGGCCCTTTGAATCATAGGTACAACCCATTTTTGCCAGCTGAGTGGACTGAAGCAACATGAAATAAAGTCTCTTGCTCAAGGACAAAATGCACCACCACGAATTGAACTCACAGCCTTATGACCATAAGCCAAATACTCTGACTACTAAGCCACACACCTTCACACCATACACATGCATACATACATGTATGTATATATCCCTAAATACACATATACCATCAAATATCACATACATTACACACCCACTCATCCGTGCATATAAATACACATACAACATGTGGACAAGGAACACCACAATGAAGATCATAAGGAGAAATCTGAATTTAGAACACAAGTATTCATTTGTGTGTGAGTTTGTACACATACACACACATCTGGAAGTATGACTGTATTTGTAAAGAAACATGGTTCAGATCTACTGTGTGGAACCTTGAGCAAATGTCTTCTATTATAGATCCAGGCCAAATAAAGCTTTGTGAGTGGATTTCGTAGACAGAAACTGAAAGAAGCCCATCATATATATATATATATATATATATATCCATATAGATAATATATGGACACATACATGCTTGTATGTTTGTATGTGTGCATGTGTGTACCCTTGTCTTGATACTACATGATAGTTGTAAAGAAACCATCACCATCATATGAGTGAGGTTGTTCATTTCCAGACTTCCATTAAAAGTTTGTCTAGTCATGGGAAATATTACCTTCTTTCAAAACAGAAACGGCATTCAGCTATAGCAAAAGTGCCTCAATAAAGTCTGTCCAACCCATGAAATCATAGAAGAATGGACTTTAAATAATGATGTTAATGATGAAGCTATATGTACTGATATAAGGATATATCTGCCCCAGAATGGTCACATTCCAATGATTGCATCAAGTACAACGTAAAAGATATTTGTATATGCATATGTTTAGAGAAGGAGAGAGATAAAAATATAAATATCATCTTTCTTTACCATTTTAACAACCAGTTTTCTATGGTCAATCAGCCTATGAGCAGCCTTTGATTTTTTTTTCCGTTCAAGAGACTTTTTAACCCAACACTCTACATGCTATTCTTTATAGTGTTATCTATTTCAAGTTCTGCAGTAAAAATGATTTATTTCATATTTCTTAAAGTTTATAAAGTCATATAACATAAATATCCACATATTTATATATAAGTGCAGGCATGGCTGTGTGGTAAGAAGCTTGTTTCCCAACCACATGGTTCCAGGTTCAGTCCCACTACATGGCACCTTGGGCAAGTGTCTTCTACAATAGCCTTGAGCTGACCAAAGCCTTGCGAGTGGATTTGGTAGACAGAAACTGAAAGAAGCCCGTCGAATATATATATATATGTGTGTGTGTGTGTGTGTGTGTGTGTTTGTGCCCCCACCATCACTTGACAACCAATGTTGGTGTGTTTATGTCCCTGTAACTTAGCAGTTCAGCAAAAGTGGCCGATAGAATAAGTCCTGGGGCTGATTTGTTCGACTAAAGGCGGTGCTCCAGTATGGCTGCAGTCAAATGACTGAAACAACTAAAAGAATAAAAGAATATATATATATATATATATCTTTAATGCCAGTGGCATGAAAAAAGCACCCAGTACACTCTGTAAAGTGGTTGGTATTACAAAGGGCAACCAGCCATAGAAACTATACTGAAGCAAACATTTCAGCACGATGCAGCCCTTGGATTCATCAAATCCTTATCAAACTCATGCCAGCATGGAACATGGACATTAAATAATGATGATGATGATGATGATGATGACACACAAATACATACACATTCTCATCCCAAGTCAACATTATCATCATATTTGGGACTGATATGAGATCTATAAGAAATGTAGGCACAAGATAGTATGGATTTTGAAACCTAACGTACTAGTAGACTATATCAATAATATATGTACACCATCATAATCATCTTCATTTAACATCCGTTTCATGTTTGCATGGATTGGATGGTTTGACAGGAGCTGGTACACCAGAGGACTGCACCAAATTCCACTGTCTCTTTTGGCATGGTTTTTATGGCTGGATGCCCTTCCTAATGCCAACCACTTTACAGAGTGGACTAGACAATACACACACATATTCATATAAATACATATATATATATAAAGTGTATGGGTATAATCTATGTATGTGTAATATGTATGTATATTATATATATATATATATATATATATATATATATATGTTACACATACATAGATTATACCTATACACAGACATTTATAGAGAGATAGAGAGGGTGGAGAAAGATGTGTGTGTGTGTGTGAATATGTAAAAAATTTCCAATTGAATTTACAATCATTTTCTTTTGTAATTTATGCATTAAACTAGGAGTTGGTATCATTACAATTTACAATTTCAAATTTTGTCTAAGTAGGAGAGCATTTGGTAAAATGCCAAACTATAAAGTGGTTACCATTCTAATATTTGGCTTCAAATTGTGTACATCTCAGAAAAGCAAGAAGCAAAATCCAAAGTATAATTTGGAATTGGTATCCTTACAATATGATGTTTTAAATTCTTGTAGAATACAAACTGCAAACCAAAGTATACTGGAAGGACTATATACCTTGCATTGATTTTATTTGGACTACATAA